>NC_092375.1:185867538-186167538 GCF_030028105.1 Mobula birostris
CCTCTCCCTCTCCCTCCCTCCCCCTCCCTCCCTCTCTCTCCCCTCCCTCCCTCCCTCTCTCTTCCCCTCCCTCCCTCCCTCTCTCTCCCACTCCCTCCCTCCCTCCCTCCTCTCTCTCCCCTCCCTCCCTCTCTCTCTCTCTCCCCTCCCTCCCTCCTCTCTCTGTCTCCCTCCTCTCTCTCTCCCTCTCTCTCTCTCTCTTCCTCCTCAATCCTCTCTCTCTCTCCCTCTCTCCCTCCTCCTCTCTCTCTCCCTCCCTCTGCTCTCCTCCCTCCTCCCTCTCTCCTCTCTCTCACCTCTCCCACTCTCTCTCTCCTCCCTCCCTCTCTCTCTCTCCCTCCCTCTCCTCTCTCTCCTCCTCCTCCCTCTCTCACTCTCTCTCCCCTCCCTCCTCCCTCTCTCTCTCCCCTCCCTCCCTCTCTCATCTCCCCTCCCTCCCTCTCTCTCCCTCATCCCTCCTCCCTCTCCTCACTCCCTCCCTCCCTCCCTCCTCTCTCTCTCCCCTCCCTGTCCTCTCTCTCACTCCTCTCTCTCCCTCCCTCCTCTCTCTCCCTCCTCACTCCTCTCTCTCCCTCCCTCCCTCTCTCTCCCTCCCTCCCTCTCTCACTCTCCTCCTCCTCTTTCTCTCTCCCCTCCCTCTCTCACTCTCTCTCCACTCGTCTCTCACCCCTCCCTCGTCTCTCTCCCTCCCTCCCTCTCTCTCTCTCCCTCCCTCCCTCTCTCTCTCCCTCCCTCTCTCTACCCCTCCCTCCCTCTCTCTCCCCTCCTCCTCTCTCTCTCCCTCTCCCTCCCTCTCTCTCCCCTCCCTCCCTCTCTCTCTCCCTCTCCTCTCCCTCTCTCTCTCCCTCCCTCTCCCCTCTCTCTCCCCTCCCTCCTCTCTCTCTCCCTCCTCTCTCTCTCCCCTCCCTCCCTCTCTCTCCCCCTCCCTCCCTCTCTCTCTCCTCCGTCTATCTCTCCCTCCCTTCCTCTCTCACTCTCTCCCCCTCCCTCTCTCTCTCTCTCCCCCTCCCTCCCTCTCTCTCTCCCCCTCCCTCCCTCTCTCTCTCTCCCTCCCTCTCCACTCTCTCCCCCTCTCTCTCTCCCTCCCTCCCTCTCTCTCCCTCCCTCCCTCCCTCCCTCTCCCTCCCCTCCCTCTCTCACTCTCTCTCCCTCTTTCTCTCTTCCCTCCCTCTCTCACTCTCTCTCTCCCCTCCCTCCTTCTCTCTCCCCCTCCCCTCCCTCTCTCTCTCCCCTCCCTCCCTTCTCTCTCCCTCCTCCCCCCTCTCTCTCTCTCTCTATCTCTCGCTCTCCCTCTCTCTCTCTCTCTCTCGTTATTGTGGTGTCAATCACACTTAAGGAGGCGCATGTCACAAATGATGTTTGAATAAACGATGACTCTTCCAACTCATCATTGTCAGTAAGTGCGAAGTTGTAACCAACTCTTACACGAACGCTGCAATACATCCAAATACCTTTCCTCCTAGCATGTTGTGGTTTGTACAATCATTCACATTTTTTACGAAGCTAACGCCCAGCCCCACGTATCTCCCCACCCATACAAATTACTGGCGGGGCGGGGGGGCGGAGTGGGGGTCGTGTTTTATTTTGTGCTTGATATTTAGATAGTAAACATCAGATAGATCGTACTTTTCGCACGTTCGTCCGTAAAATTGAGATCTGCATTTCCGGGCTCTAAAACGCGAAACTGCCCGGAACAAGTCAGAGAATTGGGCGCGTTCTCCAGGTAAGAATCGTCTCTCCTCTGGTTTAATCACCCCTTCACAATTGCAGTCTTAAAGGCAGACTCTGAAACAATCACTATCCTTTCGCCTTCCCTCCCTCCCTCACTCCCCCTCCCTCCCTCACCCCTCTCTCTCCCTCACCCTCTCTCTCCCTCACCCTCTTCTCTCTCCCTCACCCTCTCTCTCTCCCTCCTCACCCCCTCTCTCCCTCCCTCACGCCTCTCTCTCCCCCTCCCTCTCACCTTCCCTCCCTCCCCCCTCTCTCCCTCCCCCCCCTCTCTCTCCCTCCCCCCCTCTCTCCTCCCTCCCCCCCCTCTCTCCCTCCCCCCCCTCTCTCCCTCCCCCCTCTCTCTCCCTCCCCCCTCTCTCTCCTCACTCCTCTCCCTCTCCTCCTCACTCCCCCTCTCCCCTCTCCCCCTCTCCCCCTCTCCCCCCTCTCCCCCTCTCCCCTCTCCCCCTCTCCCCCCTCTCCCCCCTCTCCCTCTCCCCCCTCTCCCCCTCTCCCCTCCTCCTCTCCCCTCTCTCCCTCCTCTCCCCTCTCTCCCCTCTCCCCTCCTCCTCCCTCTCTCCCCTCCCTCCCTCTCTCCCCCTCCCTCCCTCTCTCCCCTCTCCTCTCCCTCCCTCCCTCTCTCTCCTCCTCCCTCCCTCTCTCCCCCTCCCTCTCTCCCCTCCTCTCTCCCCTCCCTCTCTCCCCTCCCTCTCCCCCTCCCTCTCCCCCTCCCTCTCTCCCTCCCTCTCCCCTCCCTCTCTCCCTCCCTCTCTCCCTCCCTCTCTCCCTCCCTCTCTCCCTCCCTCTCTCCCTCCCTCTCTCCTCCCTCTCCTCCTCTCTCCTCTCTCTCCCTCTCTCCCTCTCTCCTCTCTCTCCCTCTCCCTCCCTCTCTCCCTCCCTCTCTCCCTCTCTCCCTCCCTCTCTCCCTCCCTCTCTCCCTCCCTCTCTCCCTCTCCCTCTCTCCCCTCTCCCCTCTCTCCCTCTCTCCCTCTCTCCCTCTCCTCTCCCTCTCTCTCCCCTCTCTCTCCCTCTCTCCCTCCCTCTCTCCCTCTCCCCCCCTCTCTCCCTCTCCCCCCTCTCTCTCCCTCCCCCTCCTCCCCTCTCTCCCCTCTCTCCCCCCTCTCCCTCCCCCCTCCCCCTCTCCCCCCTCCCCCTCCCCCCTCTCTCCCTCCCCCCTTCTCTCCCTCCCTCCCCTCCCTCCCTCTCTCTCCCCCTCCCCCTCCCTCTCTCCCTCTCCCCTCCCTCTCTCCCCCTCCCTCTCCCCCTCATTAAGTACCTCTGCTAGCTCCTCCAGTTCCATACACATTTTTCTACTGTCACATTTGATTTGTCCTATTCTCTTGCGTCTTATCCTCTTGCTCTTCAATACTTGTAGAATGCCTTGGGGTTTTCCTTAATCGTGTCCTCCAAGGTCTTCTCATGACCCCTTCTGGCTCTTCTAATTTCTTTCTTAAGCTCCTTCCTGCTAGCCTTATAATCTAGCTCTCTATCATTACCTAGCTTTTTGAACCTTTCGTAAGCTCTTCTTTTCTTCTTGACTAGATTTTCAACAGCTTTTGTACACCACAGTTCCTGTACCGTACCATCCTTTCCCTGTCTCACTGGAATGTACTTATGCAGATCTCCACGCAAATATCCCCTAGTTCTGTTGTACTCGATCGGACCCGATGCAATAGCAATTGTACCACAAATACACTGTCTGGAGTGCCCGGCGCTTGTGGTGTTTTAGTCAGGGTGAAGGCCAATCGTTCTGCAGTTAAGACTATAGCCGTCAGAAAGTGATAAAAAGGGGGGAATGACGGAATGAAGGGATAGGTAAATAAGGGGGAAAACAGAGGACAATGATTGGTGGGAAGTCAGCAGAGCTACAATGGTATGGGACGAATACACTGTAACTGGCTGTTGGAGGGTGATGTTGGAAGCAGCCATAACCAGGGAGTAAATGGCCAGGAGCATCTGCAAACAGGGTGGTAATCCCTGCACTACGGGGTCTAATTTAGTGGAATAATAGGCAAAAGGCCTGCGTCTATCCCCATGAATCTGAGTGAGCACTGCAGTAGCACAATCATCTAAAACATTCACAAAAAAGCTGGAAAGAACGGTCATAGAGTGGGTGGCCGAGAGCAGGTGCTCTCGAGAGGGATTTCTTCAATTCCTCAAAAGCCTCTCTCTGTTGCTCAGTTAGCTCTAGGGGCCCGTTAAGCGTACTGGAAGCCAAAGAACTCAAATGCTTTGTATACAGAGCAGCATTGGGAATCCACTGTCTGCAAAAGTTTACCAGACCAAGGAAAGCATGCATGGCTTTCGGTGTAGATGGCAGGGGGTTCGCAAGGATCGGGGTAAGTCTTTCTGAGGTGAGGTGCCTTTCGGTTGTACTCAAAAGGGTTCCCAGAAATCTCACTTGCCGTTGGGCTCTCTTTACTTTTTGGGGCGGGATCACGTATCCCCATGAATGCAGGGCATTCAGAAGCGTATTGGTGTCCTGCACGTTTGAGGTTTCTGACGGGCTTGCCAGTAGGAGGTCATCTACGTACTGTTTTACCGTAGAGCCCCCTGGAAATTGTAAATCTCTAAGCTGCCTATGTAATATCTGCGAGAAAATGGTGGGGGAGTGCACAAACCCTTGGGGTAACCTAGTCCAAGTGTACTGCTGATCTTGAAAGGTAAATGCAAAAAGGTACTGTGACTCAGGAGCAAGGAGTATTGCAAAAAAAAAAACGCATGCTGCAGATCGACTATAGTAAAAACTTGGGAGTCCGGTAGAATGTTGCTTAAAATTGTAGCGGGATTAGGGACCACCGGATGTATAGGCTGCACAATTTCATGCTTTATTTTGGTTGGCTTGGAATCCCTGCCATGAGTCCAAAAATGCTCAACTGCCCTTTTTCACGGCCTGCTTGTTCCTATCGGGCCAGTCCATATCAGTTCTAATAGCCTTGGACACATCCTTGGGGACGCACTGCAATATCATCGAAATAAACTGGGGCGAAGTATTGCCAGCATTATAAGTGGCATCTCCAGCATAGGTTGCATAAAAGGAGCAGAAGCGTTCCCAAAAATCGCAACCGTCCTCTCCCACCTTTGGTCGGCATTCGAGGACCTTGGTGATGTCTACGGGGCGCCGCAAAGCTTTCCTTAGAGCCTTCTTTATTTTGTCCACCTGTTCTGGGGGCGGGGTTGCGGTGGAAAAGGATTCCCAGTTGGCATGATCCTCTATAACTCCTTTCCATTTCTCCTGCTCACTGGTCGTAAGAGCCATGCAGCACAAGCTAAAGAGATCCTGGGGAGTTGTCTGAAATATTTGGATTGTACCAGTCATGTAATCGATAAATCCCTCGGGATCATTTTTCCTGTTCGGGGCCTGATTCATGATCATACATATTTCTTGGGGCTTCCAAGGAGTATAAACCTGCATAGTAGCCGCCTGGTTCGGCAGTCCTACCCTAGGGTTGGGAACGGCCCTGTTGGGAAATTGCCCCGGGATCCCTCTCCCTCTGGGTCTCGAGTCTTCAGAATCATCATTTTCAATACCAGAGTCATAATCAGTATCCGTCTCAGGGTCTATCAGGGGGCCATCTCCCACCGAAAGGTTTCGTCGCCTCCTAGTCTGGCACCTATTACTCCCCCGTCACCGAAGTTGTCCCCTGGTTTGGGAGGCTATTGGGCTTGGGGACGGTGTATTCAGAGGTGCCTGGGGTTGGGCAGCAGTAATGTTATATGGGGGCGGTAGCGTCATGGGTTGGGGTCAAATGCGGGCAACAGGAATGTGCCATACCTCCTCCTCCTCAGTCTCATTTTCATTAAGGAGCATGGGCAGTCCAGACAGGTCAAGAGGTACCTCAGTTTTACTTTTCCTGGCTTCATCATCGTCCTACCGTCTATCCTTAGCCCCCCTATCTCTTTTTTCCCTATCTTGTTTTTCTTTATTCTTATCGTGATCCTCACGCAGTCCTTCTAATATCTCCCACGATTTCAAATTTCCTTCATTGTCACATACACTAATCCCTCTGCGACGTGCGTTATGCACCCAACTACTTCGCTTTAATCTATAACCCCTACTCCCCATTAATCTTGTGCCGTGTCTCTCTGCACCCACTTCAAGGTCCTGACCTTCGCGTGGGGGATTTCCCCTCTTAGCAACCGGTCTAAGGCAGGGTGCTGGGACAGGCAAATTGTCACAATGTTCCCCAAAACGTATTTACAGCATCCGGATAGATTGCAGAGGAGAGTCACTTCTCCTGTGTTTGGCCAAACATCTGCTCTGCCCTGTGCTGGACAATTTACTGCGCTAGACACCCCGGCCCCCCACGCCAATTAGAATGGTTACCAGCTCCAAAATGTAATAGGTTACTGCCACTAACCCGCTGACCAATTTGCTGTAACACACTCAAAGAAAATGTAATAGATCACTACCAATGATCCTCTGCCCAATTGTTAGCACCGGCAGGCTTTAATATTAACAATACTTCGTCGGGGACTGTAACCCCTTACCTTA
The DNA here is from genome assembly GCF_030028105.1 of Mobula birostris. Classification (NCBI taxonomy): domain Eukaryota; kingdom Metazoa; phylum Chordata; class Chondrichthyes; order Myliobatiformes; family Myliobatidae; genus Mobula; species Mobula birostris. The sequence continues at coordinate 185,873,744 of NC_092375.1, forward strand.
TACCTCGTCGGGGGCTGTAACCCCTTTTTTAAACTGTGGTACTCGTGCGATCCTCAACTCAGGTTTCGAAAGCAATCCGTCAGAGAATTACCTGCCAGACGAGGGGATCGTCAAGGTGGGCAATTAATGAGAGAGGTCAAGGTAAATCTTATTTTGTGGGCCCACCTGTCTCACGTCACCACCACTGATTCGACCTCTGACACCGTCTAACGGAGATTCCTCGTTTTTGGACTCCTGTCTGGCATGCCAAATTGTCGTACTCGATCGGACCCGATGCAATAGCAATTTGTACCACAAATACACTGACACACGTAATTCTTTTCAAACTTTTATTCTTTAGTCATAGCATGCTATGGGGGAGGTTACAGACTGATCTCCCGAAAGAGCCAGTCCAGAAGCTGCCCCCGAATTACACAAACAACAGGAATTCTGCAGATGCTGGAAATTCAAGCAACACACATAAAAGTTGCTGGTGAAGGCAGCAGGCCAGGCAGCATCTCTAGGAAGAGGTGCAGTCGACGTTTCAGGCCCAAACCCTTGTTAGTCCTGACGAAGAGTCTCGGCCTGAAACGTGGACTGCACCTCTTCCTAGAGATGCTGCCTGGCCTGCTGCGTTCACCAGCAACTTTTATGTCTGTTGCCTGAATTACACAGTTCTCCACAATTTATAACATTGATAGGTAGCAGGAAATCTTACGATTACAAGTTTAGACAATGTTAGAATCATTTCAATCACATGCTAAGATACAATTAGATGTAAGATAATCATTGGTCAGTTAGTTATAATTATTTTAAGCCAAAGCTGGCTCATCAGTTCCCCATTCGAACCCCTTCCCCTTTTCTCAAGAACATTCTAGCCGTTACCTCATCCCTCCCATATTTAGCTATGCCTTGAGCTGCTTCTGCAAGATCAGATAGTTCCTTATTTGAGCCTTTACCTATCTTTAGAGAACAATGACTAGTACATCACCGGTTGCTGGGTAAAGTTTCTTTTTGACCGTCCAAAACAGTAAGCTAAGGCGCTTACTGTTGCAGTGACTAGTGGGGTACCACAAGGCTCAGTGCTGGGACCCCAGTTGTTTACAATATATATTAATGACTTGGATGAGGGAATTAAATGCAGCATCTCCAAGTCTGCGGATGACACAAAGCTGGGCGGCAGTGTTAGCTGTGAGGAGGATGCTAAGAGGATGCAGGGTGACTTGGATAGGTTAGGTGAGTGGGCAAGTTCATGGCAGATGCAATTTAATGTGGATAAATGTGAGGTTATCCACTTTGGTGGCAAAAACAGGAAAACAGATTATTATCTGAATGGTGGCTGATTAGGAAAAGGGGAGGTGCAACAAGACCTGTGTGTCATTATACACCAGTCATTGAAAGTGGACATGCAGGTACAGCAGGCGGTGAAAAAGGCGAATGGTATGCTGGCATTCATAGCAAGAGAATTTGAGTACAGGAGCAGGGAGGTACTACTGCAGTTGTACAAGGCCTTGGTGAGACCACACCTGGAGTATTGTGTGCAGTTTTGGTCCCCTAATTTGAGGAAAGACATCCTTGCCATAGAGGGAGTACAAAGAAGGTTCACCAGATTGATTCCTGGGATGGCAGGACTTTCATATGATGAAAGACTGGATGAACTAGGCTAATACTTGCTGGAATTTAGAAGATTGAGGGGGGATCTTATTGAAACGTATAAAATCCTAAAAGGATTGGACAGGCTAGATGCAGGAAGATTGTTCCTGATGTTAGGGAAGACCAGAATGAGGGGTCACAGTTTGACGATAAAGGGGAAGCCTTTTAGGACCGAGATGAGGAAAAACTTCTTCACACAGAGAGTGGTGAATCTTTGGAATTCTCTGCCACAGAAAACAGTTGAGGCCAGTTCATTGGCTATATTTAAGAGGGAGTTAGATATGGCCTTTGTGGCTAAAGGGATGAGGGGGTATGGAGGGAAGACAGGTACAGGGTTCTGAGTTGGATGATCAGCCATGATCATACTGAATGGTGGTGCAGGCTCGAAGGGCCGAATGGCCTACTCCTTCACCTATTTTCTATGTTACAAGGTGATTGATTATAAGTTAATCATTGTCCTCTGTTTTTCCCCCTATCCCTATTCCCTCGTTCCATCATTTCCTGCCTGATAGCCTCATATTTCTCCTTACTCCAATTAAATGCTTTCTTAACTTGTCTGTTCCAATCCCTCTCCAGTGCTATGGTAAAGGAGATAGAGTTGTGATCACTATCTCCAAGATGCTCTCCCACTGAGAGATCTGACACCTGACCAGGTTCATTTCCCAATGCCAGATCAAACACAGCCTCTCCTCTTGTAGGCTTATCTACATATTGTGTCAAGAAACCTTCTTGAACATACCTAACAAACTCCACCCCATCTAAACCCCCCGCTCTAGGGACATGCCAAACAGTATTTGGGAAATTAAGATCTCCCACCACGACAGCCCTGTTATTATTACACCTTTCCTGAATCTGTCTCCCTATATGCTCCTTGATGTCCTGTTTACTATTGGGTGGTTTGTAAAAGCACCCAGTAGAGTTATTGACCCATTCCTGTTCCTAACTTCCACCCACAAGAGATTTCGTAGACAATCCCTCCATGTCTTCCTCCTTTTCCACGGCCATGACAATATCTCTGATCAACAGTGCCATGCCCCCACTGCTTTTGCCTATGTACCATCAAAGTCAAAGACAACTTCTATCCCACTGTTATCAGATGATTAAATGGCCCACTACTATGGCAAGATGGATTCTTAACCTCAAAATCCAACTTGTTATGGCTTTGCACCTCAATGTCTGCCTGAACTGCATTTGCCTTGTAACTGTAAACTTCATTCTGCATCCTTTTGGTATTTTCACCTTGTTCTGACTCAATGTGTTGTTGTAATCTGTGTGGAGAGTGGGCAAGACAAGTTTTTTCACTGTATGTGTGACAATAATAAACCAACTTACCAATTTACCTGAGCTAGTCCCTTACTAGGATCAGAATTTCACCAGCATATATATATATATACATGTATTAAAATTATAAAAGAAAGTAGCGAGGTAGTGTTCCTGGGTTCAATGTCCGTTCAGAAATCAAATGGCAGAGGGGATGAAGCTGTTCCTGAATTGTTGAGTATGTGCCTTCAGACTTCTGTACCTCCTTCCTGATGGTTGCAATGAGAAGAGGGCACGTTCTGGGTGATGTAGGTCCTTTATTGAAGGATGTTGCCATTATGAGGCATCGCTCCTTGAAGATGTCCTGGATACCAGGGAGGCAAGTGCTTATGGTGGAGCGGACAATGCTTACAGCTCTGCAACTTATTTTGATCCTGTGCAGCAGCCCCTCCCCTCCATACCAGCCAGTGATGCAGCCAGTTAGAATGCTCTCCACGGTACATTTGTACAAATTCGTGAGATTTACCTGTCTAAATCTTTTCCATCCTTGAACTTGTGTCATTTTCTTGTAAACTTTAATTTGTTGGGACTTCGACTATGTCCTCTGGCAATTTGTTCCACATACCTTCCACCACTCTGTGTGTGAAAACCTGCCCCATCCTTTCCTTCTTACCTTAAGTAACTGTTCTATAGTTTTCGCCTTCGCTACCCTGGGAAAAAGACTGGCTATTCAACTGAAGATTGTTTTTTTTTTCAATCTTTTCATTAATATCAAAATGTTAAACATAATATAGTATTAATACAAAGCTATTGGGATTGCATTGTTAACATATCTAACTAAATATAAACTCAGTTGACACACAGGTATTAAAACCTCCCAAAATTGTACAACATACAAATATACAAAAAAAACCCAGAAATATCATGAAAAAGGAAAAAAAAATAAAAATACCCTCAGAAAAAAACTGATCTGACAATGCTAACCAACTAAACTAAGGAAAAGAAAAAGACATGGGCTGTTGTATAACATCAAAAAGAACCATTGGTGTCATTACCTCTGCTCCTCTCTGCATATATTTAAAAGAAATAGAATATGTTTGGAAAAGGTCAAATTACATCATATGGAAGCGTCGAATAAATGGCCTCCAAGTCTTTTCGAATTTAATAGAAGGATCGTAGATGACACTTCTAATTTTTTCTAAGTTTAAACACAACATAGTTTGAGAGAACCAATAAAATGTGGTGGGAGGATTGAGCTCTTTCCAATTCAGCAAAATGGATCTTCCAGCCATTAACGTAAGAAATGCAATCATCTGACGAGTTGAAGAGGTTAAATGATTTGGTTCTATCATTGGTAAACTGAGAATTGCAGTAATAGGGTGAGGTGGTAAATCAATACTCAGAATACATGAAATAATACCAAATATATCTTTCCAGTGGTTTTCAAAAAAGGATATGAGTTAAAGAAACTAGCTCGGAGTGACATCCATCACATACAGGATTTATATGGGAATAATAACGAGCTAATTTATCCGTGGACATATGGGTCCTATGTACTACTTTAAACTGTATCAAGGCATGTTTAGCGCACAGAGAGGATGAGTTAACTAATTGAAGAATTTTTTCCCATTTTTCAATAGATAAAGTAAGCTTAAGTTCCCTTTCCCAATCATTCTTAATTTTATTAGATATATCGATGTATTTTCATAATTATATTATAAATAGTTGCTATTATACCTTTCTGAAAAGGATTTAAATCTAATTTTTTTTCCCAAAATATCCATTGGATATAGATTCGGGAAGGTAGGAAGAACAGTTTTTTAAATATTTCTAATTTGTAAATATCTAAAGAAATGGGATCTAGGCAAATTATATTTATTAGATAATTGTTCAAAGGACATGAAACAGTTATCCAAAAATAGATCACAAAATCGTAATATACCTTTGGTTTCCAAGCCAGATAGGCTTGATCCATAATAGAGGGTTGAAAAAAAATTAGATATAATAGGACTTGCTAGAATAAATTGATTCAGCCCAAAAAATTTTTGAAATTGAAACCATATTTGTAAAGTATATTTAACTATTGGATTATCCATTTGTGCAATTTAGAAAGAGCAAAAAGATGCTAAGTCCCTAAAATAGAACCCAGTGAAAACCCTTGTACAGATTTACATTCAAGATTTACCCAATGTGGGCTTGAAATTGTGTCCTAGTCCCATGACCAAAATTTTAAATATCGAAGATTAATTACCCAACAGTAAAATCTAAAGTTTGGCAATGCCAGACTACCCTCCTTTTCAGATTTCGGTAATTATCTTTTACCTAATCTAGGATTTTTATTCTGCCATATATATGAAGAAATTTTAGAATCAACATTATCAAAATAGGATTTCATAATAAAAATTGGCACTGCTTGAAATAAATATAAGAATTTAGGTAAAATAATCATCTTGATAGTATTAATCCGACCTAGCAATGATAGAGACATTGGTGACTATTTAGTAAACAGGTGTTTAATCTGATCAATTAAAGGTAAAAAATTAGCCTTAAATAAATCCTTGTGCTTTTTTGTAATTTTAACCCCCAAATAAATAAAACAGTCGGTAACCAAGCTAAATGGTAAACATCCATATATTGGAACCTGCATGTTTAGGGGAAACAGTTCATTCTTATTAAGGTTCAATTTATAACCAGAAAAGTTACTAAACTGAGCCAACAAGGATAAAACTGCGAGAATGGATTTCTCAGGATTAGAAATTTATAATAACAAATCGTCTGCATATAATGACATACAGTATATATTATCCCATGGATAATACCAAAGATATTAGGTGAATCTCGAATAGCAATTGCTGAAGGTTCTAAAGCAATATCAAATAGTAATGGACTAAGAGGGCATCCCTGCCTAGTACCCCGAAATAAGTGAAGAAAAGGGATCTTTGATTATTAGTAAAAACCGAAGCTACAGAGGTATGGTATATCAATTTAATCCAAGATATAAATATCGGACTAAAATTAAGTTTCTGAAGCGTACTAAATAAGTATGGCTATTCAACTCTGTCAAAGGCTTTCTCAGTATCTAATGAAATAACACATTCTGGAGTACTAAGTGAAGGAGTATACACAATATTCATTAATCTCCTAATATTAAAAGATGAATAATGATTTTAAATAAATCCAGTTTGGTCCACAGATAATTTAAGGTAATACCCTCTCTAATCTAGTTGCTAGTATTTTAGAAAAAATCTTAGGATAAAAAAAAAAACTGAAGATTGTAACATCACTCTTGCCCTCTATGCTGCAGAGAAAAAAACCTCTAGCTTTTAATTCCCCTTCAACTGAACCCTTTCCAGCTGAGTGACATCCTCACTAAAGTTAGTGACCAAAATTTCACACAAAACTCCAAATATGATCTCATAATGTTATGACTGTGTAATATGGTGTCCCAACTCTTGTACTCAGTGCCCTGACCAATAAAGGTGAGCATGTCAAATGCCTTCTTCACCTGTGTTCCACTTTTAGGGAGCTATAAACTTGTACACCTAGCTTGCTCTGTTCTACCACACTGTCCAGAACCCAGACATTACATAAGAACATAAGAAATAGGAGCAGGCGTAGGCCATCTGGCCCGTCGAGCCTGCTGCACCATTCAATAAAATCATGGCTGATAGGGCCATGGACTAATCTCCACATACCCTCCTTTTCCCCATAACCCTTAATTCCCCTGCTATGCAAAAATCTATCCAACCTTGTCTTAAATGTATTTTACTGAGGTAGCCTCCACTGCTTCATTGGGCAGAGAATCCACAGATTCACCACTCTCTGAGAAAAGCAGTTCCTTTTCATTTCCATCCTAAATCTACTTCCCTGAATCTTGAGGCTATGTTCCCTAGTTCTAGTCTCACCTACTAGTAGAAACAACTTTCCTGCCTCTATCTTATCTATCCCTTACGTAATTTTATGTTTCCATAAGGTCTCCTTTCATACTTCTTATTCCAGTGATTATAGTCCCAGTCAACTCAATCTCTCCTCATAATTTAACCTCCTCACCTCTGGAATCAACCTGGTGAACCTCCTCTGCACTGCCTCCAAAGCCAGTATATCCTACTTCAAGTATGGAGACCAGAACTGCACACAGTACTCCAGGTGCGGCCTCACCAGTACCCTGTACAGTTGCAGCATAACCTTCCTGCTCTTAAGTTCAATCCCTGTAGCAATGAAGGCCAACATTCCGTTTGCCTTCTTGATAGCCTGCTGCACCTGCAAACCAACCTTTTGTGATTCATGCACAACTACTCCCAAGTCCCTCTGCACAGCAACATGCTGCAATTTTTTTACCATTTAAGTAATAATCTGCTCTTTGATTTTTTTTTTTCTTTCCAAAGTGGATGACCTTGCATTTACCAACATTGTACTCCATCTGCCAGACCCTTGCCCACTCAGTAACCTATCTATATCTCTCTGCAGACTCTCTGTATCTTCTGCACAATTTGCTTTTCCACTCAATTTAGTATCACCAGCAAACTTAGAATCACTACACTCAGTCCCCTCTCCCAGATCGTTAATGTATATCGTGAACAGTTGCAGACCCAGCACCGACTCCTGCGGCAAGCTGCTCACCACTGATTGGCAACCAGAGTAACACCCATGTATCCCAACTCTCTGCTTTCTGTTAGTTAACCAATCCTCCATCCATGCTAATACATCACCCCAACTCTATGCATCCTTATCTTACGGCTAAGTCTTTTATGTGGCACCTTATTGAATGGCTTCTGGAAATCCAAGTAAATAATGTCCATCTGTTCCCCTCTATCCACTCCGCTCATTATATCATAAGACCATAAGATATAGGAACAGATGTAGGCTATTCGGCTTATTGAGTCTGCTTTGTCATTCAGTCATAGGCTGATCCAATTCTTCTAGTTATCTCCACTCCTCTGCCCTCTCCCCACACCCTTTGATGCCCTGGCTAATCAAGAACCTATCTATCTCTGCCTTAGATACTCCCAATGACTTGGCCTCCACAGCCGCTTGTGGCAACAAATTCCACAGATCTGCCACCCTCTGACTAAAGTAATTTCTCCTCATCTCAGTTCTAAAAGGACGTCCTTCAATCCTGAAGTTGTGCCCTCTTGTCCTAGAATCCCCTACCATGGGAAATTACTTTGCCATGTCTAATCAGTTCAGGCCTTTTAACATTCGGAATGTTTCTATGAGATCCCCCCTCATTCTCCTGAACTCCAGGGAATACAGCCCAAAAGCTGCCAGATGTTCCTCATACCGGAATCCTTTCATTCCTGGAATCATTCTCGTGAATCTTCTCTGAACCCTCTCCAATGTCAGTATATCCTTTTTAAAATAAGGAGCCCAAAACTGCACACAGTACTCCACGTGTGGTCTCACGAGTGCCTTATAGAGCCTCAACACCACATCCCTGCTCTTATATTCTATACCTCTAGAAATGAATGCCAACATTGCATTCACCTTCTTCACAACCAACTCAACCTGGAGGTTAACTTTTAAGGTATCTTGCACAAAGATTCCCAAATCCCTTTGCCTCTCTGCATTTTGAATTCTCTCCCCACCTAAATAATAGTCTGCCCATTTACTTTTCCACCAAAGTGCATGACCATACACTTTCCAACATTGTATTTCATTTGCCACTTCTTTGCCCATTCCCCTAAACTATCTAAGTCTCTCTGCAGGCTCTCTGTTTTCTCAACACTACCCGCTCCTGCACCTATCTTTGTATCAGCAGCAAAGTTAGCCACAAATCCATTAATCCCATAGTCCAAATCATTAACATACATCGTAAAAAGCAGCGGTCCCAACACCGATCCCTGTGGAACACTACTGGTAACCAGCAGCCAGCAAGAATAGAATCCCTTTATTCCCACTCTCTGTTTTCTGCCGAGCAGCCAGTGCTCCACCCATGCTAGTAACTTCCCTGTAATTTCATGGGGTCTTATCTTGCTAAGCAGTCTCACGTGTGGCACCTTGTCAAAGGTCTTCTGAAAATCAAAGTACACCACGTCTACTGCATCTTCTTTATCTGCTTGTAATTTCCTCAAAAAATTGCAGTAGGTTTGTCAGGCAGGATTTTCCTTTCAGGAAACCATGCTTGCTTTGGCCTATCTTGTCATGTGCCTCCAGGTAGTCCCTAACAATCGATTCCAACAATATCCCCAAGTCATTTTGTATTGGTCCTATATCTACCCTCGATTCTCTTTTACCCTTTATATACTTAAAAAAAAGCTTTTAGTATCTTCTTTAATATTAGTCGCCAGCTTCCTCTCATAATTCATCTTTTCCTTCTGAATTATCTTCTTAGTTTCCTTCTGCAAGTTTTTAAAAACTTCCTAATCCTCCATCTTCCCACTAGCTCTGGCTTCCTTGTATGCCCTCTCTTTTGCTTTTAGTTTGGCTCTGACTTCACTTGTCAGCCACAGTAGCGTTCCTCTTCCCTTTGAAAGTTTCTTCTTATTTGGAATATACCTGTCTTGCCCTTCCCTCATTTTTCGCAGAAACTGCAGCCATTGCTGTTTTGCTGTCCTTCCTGCAAAAGTCCCTTTCCAGTCAACCTTGGCCAGTTCCCCTCTCATGCCATTGTAGTTTCCTTTATTCCACTGAAATCTGACGCATCGGATTTTATTTTTTCCCTCTCAAATTTCAGTGTGAACTCGATCATATTGTGATCACTGTTCCCTAAGGGTTGCTTAACATTAAGCTGTCTTACCACCTCCGGATCATTGCACAACACCCAATCCAGCACAGCTGATCCCCTAGTGAGCTCAACAACAAGCTGTTGTAAAAAGCCATCCCTTAGACATTCTACAAAACTGACCTGGTTTTCCCAGTCTAAAATCCCCAACGATCATCGTGACATTGCCTTTCTGACACGCCTGTTTATCTCCTGCTGTAATTTGTAATCCACGTCCCAGCTGCTGTCTGGAGGCCTGTATACAACTGCCATTAGGGTCCTTTTACCTTTACCATTTCTTAACTCGACCCATAGAGACTCTACGTCTTCCAATCATATGTCATCTCTTTCCAATGATTTAATATTATTTCTTATACACAGAGCCACACCACCCCCTCTGCCTACTAACCTATCTTTTCGAAATACCATATATCTTTGGACATTCAGCTCCCAATGGCAGCCATCTTTTAGCCAAGTTTTCGAGATGGGCCACAATGTCATATTTGCCAATCTGTAGCTGAATTTCAAAATCGTCCACTTCATTCCTTGTGCTGCATGAATTCAAATACAACACTCTCAGTCCAGTAATTGTTGCTTGTCCTCAAAGAACTCCAGTAAGTTTGTCAAACAGGACTTTCCTTTGCTAAATCCATGCTGCATCTGCCTGCTGGATCCATTTCTTTCCAGATGCCTCGCTATTTAAGGATAGCTTCAAGCATTTTCCCAACTACAGATGTTAAACCAACTAGCCTTTAGTTACGTGTCTTTTGCCTACATCGTTTTTTTGAACAGTAGCATGACATTCGCTGTCTTCAAATTCAGCAGTCCCCAACCACCGGGCTGCAAAGCATGTGCTACTGGACTGCGAGGAAACGATATGATTTGGCGATATGAGTCAGCCGCACCCTTTCCTCATTCCCTGTCACGCCCACTGTTGAGCTTGAATGCAGGCGAGGTCATTATGCATGCAAGGTCATTACCCGTGCGTCATCCATGTCAGCGCGGGAAGGCGATCAACTCCTCAAGCTTGCAAATGACAGCAGGCTGAAAAGTATGTTTGACGTAACATCTCTGCCAGCATTCTGGATCAAAGTCAAGGCTAAATATCCTGAGATAGCCACGAAAGCGCTGAAAACGTTGCTTCCATTTCCAACATGTCTCTGCAATGAATGCAACGAAAACTAAATTGCGGAATAGACTGGACATAAGGAACCCCCTTCGAGTATCGCTGTCTCCCATCACCCCTCAATGGGACCATGTTGTTGCAGGAAAACAAGCCCAGGGCTCCCACTGATTCAGCGATATTGGTATTTTGCAATGATTTTATATGTTCATACGGGGAAAATATGTGCTGTGTGTTTAATATCCAAACGTGATTTAAAATGTTATGATGCTATTGACTTGTATGTGACTTATATAAACACGGAAACAGGCCATCTCTGCCCTCCTAGTCCATGCCAAACACTACTCTCACCTAGTCCCACCGACCTGCACTCAGCCCATAACCCTCCATTCCTTTCCTGTCCATATACCTATCCAATTATTCTTTAAATGATAATATCGAACCTGCCTCTACCAATTCTACTGGAAGTTCGTTCAACACTGACTTCAAGCTCCCCTGTCCTCCGCTGATAATTGACTTATCACTATATTCATGCGAGGAAAATGTGCTGTGTGTTTAATATTAAATTCATTAGATAAACCCTTTTAGAAATGAAATTGAGTGTATTAGCCACTTATCACCTATATTCCGGTCGTGATTAACAACCCCCCCCCCCCCCCCGCACCCCGAACAGAATCGCTGAAAGCGATTCGTAGAGGAAAAAAATCAGCACGGTCACGCATGCGCACTGGTGCCCGCGCAAGGCTTCATGGTCATGGTAGTCTTTCTCGGGGTAAACACAACGTATTTGACTGTTTCCCTTGTCCGTTGGCAACCCTCCCCACCCCACCCCGCCTGGGGCCAGCCGGTCCGCAAGAATATTGTCAATATTAAACTGGTCCGCAGTGCAAAAAAGGGTTGGGGATCCCTGTTCTAATCGACCGGGACTTGCCCAAAGTCCAGAGATTTTTGGTAGATCATCACCAACACCTCTACTTTAACTTCTGCTATTTTTTTCAGTATCCTGGGATGCATTCCATCAGGACCAGAGAACTTATCTATCTTCAGGCCCACAAGTTTGCTCAGCACTACCTCTTTAGTGATAGCTACTGTTTTGAGGTCCTCACCTCCCATTGCATCCATAATGTCTCTCTTTGGCATGTTAGATATGTCTTCTGCCATGAAGACTGACACAGAATAGTCACTCAAAGCCTTGGCCATTTCCTCATTACCGAATATCAATTCCCCCCTCTCGTCCTTCAAGGGATCTACATTCACTTTAGCCACCTTTTTCCGCTTTATATAATTATAAAAACTTTTACTATCTTTTTTATATTTTGTGCTAGTTTATTTTCGTAATCCATCTTCCCTTTCTTTATTGCTCGCTTAGTGGTACTTTGTCGCTTTTTAAAGTTTTCCCAGTCTTCCAATTTCCCACTACTCTTGGCGACTTTGTATGCATGAGCTTTTAGTTTGATGTCTTTTATTTCCTTAGTTATCCAAGGCTGGCTCTCTCCACTCTTACTGTCTTTGTTTTTAACTAGAATATTCTTTTGTTGAGCACGGTGAAAAATCTCTTTGAAAGTCTTCCACTGTTCCTCAACTGTTCACCATATAGCCTGTGTTCCCAGTCTACATTAGTCAAATCTGCCCTCATCCCATTTAGTCTATATTGTTTAGGCATAATACAGTAGGTTTTAGATTGAACTATTGCACCCTTCGTTTGTATGAGAAATTCAGTCATACTGTGATCACTCTTTCCAAGAGGTTCTCCAACTACAAGATCACTAATTTTACTTGTCTCATTGCACAGGACCAGATCTAAGATCCTGCCCTGGTTTAATTTAACACAGTACAACACTTCACATGTCTGAGTTAAATTCCATTTGGATTTCTTAGCTGGCTTGTTCAGTTGTTCTAGATTTTGCTGTCATCTTAAATAACCTCCTTTACTATAACATCAGTTCTGGTGTCATCTTTCTTATCAAACTTTCTTATCATGCCAACAATTGTCACAACTCTAGCAAACAATATATTCCAGCTCATAACAATTTTCTTCACAAGTTACTTTTGCCTTGCAAATTATTTATCCCTGCAATCAGTTAAAGTGCTGCATTCACCTCCTCCCTCACCTCCAACAGGGCCCCAAACAATCCTTCCAGGTGAGGCAGCGCTTCACCTGTGAATTGGCTGCTGTCCTCTAATGTGTCCAGTGCTCTCATTTCATCTATTATTTGATGAAACCAAAATTGAGCTTTTTGGCCATCAGACTAAATGCTATGTTTGGTGTAAGCCAAACACCGCACATCATCAAAAACACACCATCCCTATTGTGAAACATGGTGGTGGCTACATCATGCTGTGGGGATGCTTCACTGCAGCAGACCCTGGAAGGCTTGTGAAGGTAGAGGATAAAATAAATGCAGCAAAGTACAGGGAAAACCTGGAGGAAAACTTGAGGTAGTCTGCAAGAAATATGCGACTTGGGAGGAGATTTGTTTTCCAGTAAGACAATGACCCAAAGCTACACAGGAATGGCTTACAAACAACAAAGTTAATGTCCTGGAGTGGCCAAGTCACAGTCCGGACCTCAATCCAATTGAGAATTTGTGGCTGGGGCTGTTCACTCATGATCTCCATGCAATCTGGCGGAGCTTGAGCAGTTTTGTAAAGAAGAATGGGGAAAAATTGTAGTGTCCAGGTGTGCAAATCTGATAGAGACCTATCCACACAGACTCAAGGCTGTAATTGCTGCCAAAGTTGCATCTACTAAATACTGATTTGAAAAGAGTGAGTACTTATGCAATCAATTATTTAGTGTTTTATATTTGTAATTAATTTAAATCGCTTTGTAGAGATCTGTTTTCACTTTGACATGAAAGAGTTTTTTTTTCTGTTGATGATGTCAAAAATGACAAATTAAATCCACTGTGAATCACTGTTGTAAAACAATAGAACATGAAAACTTCCAAGGGCAATGAATACTTTTTATAGGCACTGTACATCCCAAAGAAGAAGTATTCTAATGGCAGGGTGATGCAAACGTGGCTGACAGAAGTCAAAGCCAACAGAAAAGCCAAAGAGGGGGCATATAATAGAACAAAATTTAGCGGGATTATTAGAAAATTGGGAAGCTTTTAAAAACTAACAGAAAGCAACTAAAAAGTCATAATGAAGGTAAAGATGGAATATGAAGGTAAGGCAGCCGATAATGTTAAAGAGGTGCCAAAGTTTTCTTCAAATATATCAGGTGTAAAAGAGAGACAAGAGTAGATATGAGAGGTAGTAATGAGGACAAGGAAATGGAGGACAAAGTGAATCAGTATCTTGCATCAATCTTCATTGTGGAAAACACTAGCACTGTGCTGGTACACTGAGAGTGTCAGAGGGCAGAAGTGTGCGAAGTTGCCATTACTAGAAGCAGGTGCTTGGGAAACTGAAAGGTCTGAAGGTAGATAAGTCACCTGGAACAAATGGTGGACACACCAGGGTTCTGAAAGAGGTGGCTGAAGGGATTCTGGAGGCATTAGTACTGATCTTTCAAGAATTAGTTGATTCAGGCATGGTTCCGGAGGATTAGAAATTTGCAAGTGTCACCCCACTCTTCAAGAAGGGAGAGAGGCAGAAGAAAGGAAATGACAGGTCTCAGTGGTTGGGAAGATGTGGAAGTCGATTGTTAAAGGTGTGGTTTCAGGGTACTTAGAGGCACATGATAAAACAGTTCATATTCAGCATGGTTTCCTCAAGGGAAAATCTTGCCTGTCAAATCTGTTGGAATTCTTTGAAGAAATAACAACAGGATAGGCAAAGAGTTGGTGGATGCTGTTCATCTGGATTTTCAGAAGGCCTTTGACAAGGTGCCACACTTGAGGCTGCTTACCAGGATAAGAACCCATGGTATGACAGTAAAATTACTAGCATGGATAAAGCAGTGGCTGATCGGCAGGAGGTAACGAGTGGGAATAAAGAGAGCCTTTTCTAGTTGGCTGCCAGTGACTAGTGGTGTTCCATTGGGGGCTGTGTTGGGACTGCTTCTTTTTACATTATATTTCAATGATTTTGATGATGGAATTGATGGCTTTGTGGCTAAGTTGCGGACGGTACAAAGACAGGTGGAGGGGAAGGTAGCACTGAGGAAGCAGAATGGCTTAGATTAGAAAATTGGGCAAAAAAGTTGATGGAATACAGTGTCAAGAAACATATGGTCATGCACTTTGATAGAAGAAATAAAAGATTTTTTTTATAATGGAGAGAAATTCAAAAATCTGTGGCACAAGGTGACTTGGGAGCCCTCGTGCAGGATTTCTTAAAGGTTAATTTCCTAAAGGTCGAGTCAGTGGTGAGGAAGGCAAATGTGGTGTTATTTTGAGAGGTCTGGTATATAAAAGCAAGGATGTAATATTGAGCTTTTATAAGGCACTGGTGAGGCCTTACTTGGAGTATTGTATGGTATAAACATCATAAAAATGAAAAAATGACTTGAATATCTTACAGAATATTATTATTCACAGAATAATTTTTTTCTTCTTGGTTATAAAGCTAGTTTTTGGAGTCAATTTTACATTTTCAGTGTCTCATCAAATCCATAGGGACATGTTTGCCTACATTCTGGCCTCATTACTAATATGGTTTCTGTGCTGGTGGATACGAGACAGACGCAAACTTGAGCATCTCTCAGACAAGTATGTGTTCATCACCGGGTGTGACACTGGTTTTGGAAATCTGGCTGCCAAGTCCTTTGATAAAACTGGATTCTGGGTACTTGCTGGGTGCCTGACAGAGGAAGGGGCACAAAGGTTAAGCAATGAAACCTCAAGTAGATTGAAGACAATCGTGCTGGATATTACAAAGTCAGAGAGCATTGAAAATGCAGTGAACCAAATCAAGCAGGAGGTGGGACATAGAGGTAAGTCAAATTTAGAAAGTTAATTGCTAATAGTTTTCAGAAGCATGAAGAAATCCAAGCAACACACACAGAATGCTGGAGGAACTCAGCAGGCCAGGCAGCATCTTCGAAAAGAGTAAAGAGCCGACATTTTGGGCCGAGACCCTCATCAGTACCTTGTATTCTGTCTGGGTAGCTGCCAACCTGATGGCATGAATATCAGTTTCTCCTTCCAGTTTAAAAAAAACTCTCTCCACCTCCCCTCTTTTTCTGTTCCCCACTCTAGCCTCTTACCTCTTCTCACCAGCTATCACCTCTCCCCGGTGACCTCCTCCTTTCCTTTCTTCATTTGCCTACAGTCCTCTCCGGTCAGATTCTTTGCTCTCCAGCCCTCGCCCTTTCCCACCCACCTGGCTTCACCTATTAGCTTCTAGTTATCCTTCTTCCCTTCCACCCACCTTTTTATTCTGGCATCTTCTCCCCTTCCTTTCCAGTACTGAAGAAGGGCTTTGGCCCGAAACATCAACAATCTATCATTTCCATAGATGCTGCCTGGTCTGCTGAGTTCCTCCAGAATTTTGTGTGTGTTGCTCTGGATGTCCAACATCTACAGAATCTCTGGTGTTTTTGTTTGCATCGATCTGATTCTGACTTTACCTGCTTGAGTCTAAGCATCTAGATAGAGACTGCTAGATACGTTATTGATCCCAAAGGAAATTAGAGTGTCACAGTAGCATTACAAGTGCACAGATAAAGTTCGAGGTACACTGGGTAAACAGGAAGGAGCCAACACAGAGTACAGTCCCCCGAGGGGCCCGAGTGCTGCTTACAAACAAGCCACACAAACTGGTCTGCCCGTTTGGTAGTCCATTATCCAGGGTAGAATGGAAATGCTAACCTGCTTTGAATGGAGTTTTTCCCCCCAGCAATAAGGGCTGTATGGTATTGAAGGCACTTGAAAAAAATGTGATCCTCACAGTGCAATCCAATGGGGAGTAGGCTTGTTCAGCAGGTAGAGGACAGTATCATCAACTCCAATGTGCTCCTGCTATTTTGTCAGGTTGGAGACGCAAGTGTCTCCAGATGCTGGAACCTGGAGTAATGAACAAAATTCTGGAAGATGAGAGAAGGATCTTGGCCTGGAATGTCAACTCTCCATTTCCCTCCAGTTTCTCCAGCTCCTTCAGCTAGCTGTTTGTGAAATTGTCAGGTTCCAACACTTACAGTGACTCATTTCCACCTGATCATTACTATGCTTAATCATATAATAATAATAAAATAACAAAATATCATAAAATACTTTTGTTAACAATAACAAATAATAATAATAATGCCTGTGTCTCTGGTTTTACCAGTTTGAGCTGAGAAAAATATAAAAATATGATAATAATAATAATGAGCAGGGTATATATTGTCCCAATAGTAATATCTACAAATGGTATTTTTTATCTTAATATATATCTATGGTTTATTTACAATTGTTGACATTTGTTATCTTCATATAAACAGTACTGTGTATGTTTTATGCATAATTGCCCGAATTTTTTATCTTTATATACTGATGTATGTTTAATGTATAATTCCCCTCATTTGTTTCTACAGGTCTTTGGGGCTTGGTAAACAATGCTGGGATTGTCGGGACACTTTGTCCCATTGATTGGTTAAGAACTGAACATTTCCGAAGACCTATTGAAGTTAACTTACTGGGATCTATAGAAGTGACGTTAAAATTGCTGCCACTGATTAAAAAAGCTAGAGGAAGAATTGTGAATATAAGCAGTGTTCTCGGCCGATTAGCTGTGAGCAGTGGTGGATACTACGTGTCAAAGTTTGGCATAGAAGGTTTCAATGACAGCTTAAGGTAAGGATATGAAAAGATTGATATTCTGTGATGGGCTTCTATTGTGGACTGAGAGTGGGAAGGGGGCAGGGAGAGGGGAATCATGGTTGGGAAAAGGGGAAGGGAGAGGGGAGGGAGCAGGAAGCACCAGTAAGACATTTGTAATGATCAATAAACCAACTGTTTGGAATCAAATGACCTTGCCTGGTGTCTCAGGGATGGGTGTGTCTGCACCTGTGCCACCCCACACTCCTGGCACTCCTTTTCTGCCACCTGTCCTACACCCCTCCCACGGTGCTCCACCCTCACCATTCCCAACATCCTTTGTTCCCGTTAGATTTACAAATTTGCTCTCTGCTCCATGTTGACAAATACAGTACTGTGCAAAAGTCTGTGTGTGTGTGTGTGTGTGTGTGTGTGTGTGTATATATATATATATATATCTTCTACAAAAGTCTTACAATATATATGGCTAAGACTTTTGCAGAATACCTTTTGACTCAGTTGAACATTAAGCATTTTTAATTCAATGAATCATATCACAGAGTGATTAATTTCAGTCTGATTACAGACCAGTTTTTATTTCATGTCTGATTTTCTGCATTTGTTATGTGTTGTTATCCCTTATATTGAAAACTATAGTTTCAATGAGCAATTTCAAAGAAATAACTCTCTGATTTCAGTTATTGTGGGCACTGAGGGAATGTTAGACTGTTGTTGATCTCGTGTTTTGGAGTGGATTTTACACAAAAATACCTGACAATACATTTATGCTTCTTGTTTCGATTGTCCAATTTTAACCAACGTATTTTAAATTTGAGTCTCAGATCAGATGAGGTTTATATATGCAATCAATTCCGATGTGACTCTCCTTTACACTTTCTAACAACACTACACTGATTGGCCTAATCTCAAATAATAACGAGGCAGCCTACAGAGAAGAAGTCATCACCCTGACACAGTGGTGTCAAGAAAGCAACCTCTCCCTCAATGTCGCAAAAACAAAGGAGCTGGTTGTGGGCTACAGGAGGAATGGAGACAGGTTAACCCCTATTGACATCAATGGATCTGGGGTTGAGAGGGTGAACAGCTTTAAGTTCATCACCATACCGAGGATCTCACGTGGTCTGTACATACCGGCTGTGTGATGAAAAAGGCACAACAGCACCTCTTTCACCTCAGATGGTTGAAAAAGTTCGGTGTGGGCCCCCAAATTCTAAGGACTTTCTACAGGGGCACGATTGAGAGCATCCTGACTGGCTGCATCAGTGCCTGGTATGGGAACTGTACTTCCCTCAATCACAGAGAGTGGTGTGGACAGCCCAGTGCATCTGTATATGTGAACTTCCCATGATACAGGACATTTACAAAGACAGGTGTGTAGAAAGGGCCCGAAGGATCATTGGGGACTCAAGTAACCCCAACCACAAACAGTTCCAGCTACCATCTGGGAAACGGTACCACAGGATAAAAGCCAGGAACAACAGGCTCTGGGACAGCTCCTTCCACTAGGTCATCAGACTGATTAGCTCATGCTGACACAATTAGCCCTTCTGACCCTTCGAGCCGTGCCCCTCAGCAATCCCCTAATTTAATCTTAGCCTAATCACGGGACAATTTACAATAACCAATTAGCCTACCAGCTGGTACATTTTTGGACTGTGGGAGGAAACTGGAGCACCTGGAGGAAACCACGCAGTCACGGGGAGAACGTACAAACTCCTCCCAGGCAGTGGTGGGTATTGAACCCGGGTCACCTGTACTGTAAAACATTGTGCTCACCACTACACTATTGTGCCACCTCATTACCTCATAATCAACAGTAAAATTCAGGTTATAGGTACCACCATTTTCCTGTTCTGTGCCATCCTGCAGTGTAATGAGGGTGCATTTGGTAAGGGCACATTGCAGCCTCACCTTTGCAAAAGTACAAAAACAGGAAGAGTACCTTAACACATTTTATTAATGGCATTGAATAATATTTTCCACTCTAGTACAGCTATACAACCAAACTATTTCTCATCTATGCTAAATTTGCTTTTGCTTAGGCGTGATATGAAGAGATTTGGAATAAAAGTTGCTTGTATTGAACCCGGGACCTTTGAAACCAGAATGACCAACTGTGAAATACATCGTCATGAAAAGGAATGCCTCTGGGATGATCTCCCACCGGATGTGAGAAAAGAGTACGGAGAAGACTATTTAATACAATGTAAGATATATACACCTACTCAGCTTAATAGAAAATGAATCCATAGCCCAGGGAATTACATTAGGCACAAGCATTTTATTATTGACTTTGTTTTGGTAGGCCATTAAAATAATTATTGAAGATTAATACTAAAAATTATGAATAAGAAGTGTACTATGATACTTGTTGAGTAATTTTAGAAACCTGAAGTTCGTGTAAAAAAAAGTTAATTCTTATTTTGTCTGAAAGGCCTGCTGGTATATTTTATGGAAGTGCATTTTGAACTAATTGAAGCTTGTTATGAAAATCTTCACAGACTCATAATCTTTCAGGATTCAGTTAGTCTTAAACTTGGGAGCAGAAAACGTAGAAGATTGAAGGGAGATTTGATAGAGTTATACAAAATTATAAGGGGTATAATTAGGGTAAATGCAAGCAGGCTTTTTCCACTGAGGTTGGATATGACTACAAGAGGTCATGGGTTAAGGGAGAAAGGTGACATGTTTAAGGAGAACATGAAGGGAAACTACTTCACTCATAGAGTTGTGAAGGGAAACTTCTTCACTCAGAGAGTGTGGAACGAGCTACCAGTGCAAGTGTTGGATGCCAGCTGAATTTCAACATTTAAGATAAGTTTGGGTAGGTACATGGATGGTGGAGGTATGGGGAGCTATGGTTCTGGTGCAGGTCCATGGAGGTAGGCAGATTAAATGGTTCTACACTGACTAGATGGGCCAATGGGCCTGATTCTGTGCTGTGCTTTTGTATAACTATGATTCTGAATCAGTTTTAGTCATTTCATTTCTTAGATGGCTAGTTTTGAAGAGCAATTGTATGAGAACAATATTGCATAATGGTCACATGTTTAAGTACTGTAGTTCATTAAACCATGTAGCAAATCAGAAGGTATGCCTTGGCACCTCTGATGATTAATTGCTATCCGAAATAGACTTGATCTATGCAAGTACAAATGAGGTAGAACCGTTCTGGACTCTGGAACTTGCTTTTGCAGGTTTAGCGATCATGAAACCATTAGTTTTCAGCATCATTCCTCCATGGAATTAATAATAATTTTGAAGTTTGCATGTATGCACATTTGAATAGGGATAATAATGACTCTGTTGCAGAGGGTCACTAGATCACTTGTCTCGTGCAGTTAGTCACATGCTAAATTGGTAGGATGTGATTAGACTGAAAACTGTGCGGAAAGGATTTACCAGAATGTTGTCTGAATGGAATATTTTAGTTGGAAGGAGAAATTGGATTTTCTGGGTTTGGTTTCCTTGGAGCAGAGGAGTCTAAGGGGAGGCCAGTGAGAGGTACAGTACTGGGCAAAGGCTTAGGCAGAAATATATAGCTAAGGTGCCCAAGGCTTTTGCACCGTACTGTATTGGTCCACATGGAATAGAGAACAAGTTTGTAAATCTGGTGGGTGCAAAGGGTGTTGGGAATGGAGAGGGCAGAGTGCCACGGGAGGGGTGTGGGACAGGTAGCCGAGAAGGAGTGCCGGGGTGGGAGGGTGGTGCAGTTTCAGACACCCCACCTCAGAGACTGCAGGCAAGGTCATTAGATTCCAAACAATTGGTTTATTGATCATTACAGAATGTCTGTCTGGTGCTGCATGCTTCCGCCCCTCTCCATTCCCCTTTTCCCAACCATGATTCCCCTCTCCCTGCCTCCTACCCTATCTCAGTCTGCAATAGAGACCCATATCAGAATCAGGTTTATCATCATTCACGTCATGAAATTTGAATTTTTTTGTGCGGCAGCAGTATTGGTGCAATACTTAAAATAACTACTGTACTGTGCAAAAGTCTTAGGCGGCCTAGCTATAGATATGGGTAGACAGCAGGAAAAGGTATCTAAAACTAGAAGGCACAGTTTTAATGTGAAAACTAAGAGGGTTAGAAGGGATCTGAGAAAAGAAATTTTCATCAGAGTGTGGTTGCAATCTGGAGCTCAGTGCTGAGAAAGTGATGGAGGCATACAGTATTTTCTCACAACAGTTCTAGCTTCATGGAGTCAGAGTTATAGAACATCGAAACAGATCCTTTGGCCCAATCATCCACAGAATCAGAGTTATTCACCATCGAAACAGGCCCTTTGGAGATCATGTCAACCATGATCTCTAACTCAGTTAGTCCCATTTGCCTAATTTGGCCCTTGTCTCTCAAGGCTTTCTACCTCCATGCATTTATCTAAATGTTTTAAACATTGTAATTGCATCTGCCCTCTACAGGTTCCTCTGGGAACTCATTTCATATACCCACTGTTCGTTAAGCACCATGTCATATGGTGTGGGCAATCATGGTCTTTCCAAGACCATGATTGTTCTTGGAAGTGGTTTTGCCATTGCCTTCTTCTGGGCAGTGTCTTTATAAGACAGGTAACCCCAGCCATTATCGATACTCTTCAGAGATTGTCTGCCTATTGTCCTTGGTTGCATAACCAGGACTTGTGATCTGCACCAGCTGCTCAAACGACCATCCACCACCTGCACCCACGGCTTCACTTGACCCTGATCAGGGAGGCTAAGCGGGTGCTACACCTTGCTCAAGGGTGATCTGCAGGCTCGCAGAGGGAAGGAGTGCCTTAAACCTCCTTTGGTAGAGATGTATCTCCACCCCACCACCTCAGGGTTTAGTGTAAATGGGTAATGTTTGGTCAATGGAGACTCAGTGGGTCGAAGACCTTGGTTCCATGTTGTATCTCTCCATGACTATGACTGAAATTTCAGTAAGCAAATCCATTTAATGAAAGTTCAAAATATATCATTATCAAAGTATATACACCATATGTTACCAGATACAACCCTTATTGTCCTATGGGCATACTCAATAAATCTGTAGAATAATAACCATAATGGAATCAATGAAAGACTACTCAATTTGGGCATTCAACCAGAGTGCAGAAGACAACAAGTTGTGCAAATACAAAATGAAAGAAATAATAATAAAATATAAATAAGCAATAAATATAGAGAACATGAGATCAAGAATCCTTGAAAGTCAGTACATTGACTGTGGGAACATTTCAATGACAGGGCAAGTGAAGTTGTTTCAAGAGCCTCATAGTCGAGGGGTAATAGAACCTGAACCTTGTGTGAGTCCTGAGACTCCCGCACCACATTCCTAGTGGCAGTAGTGAGAACAGAGCATGGGCTGGGTGGTGGGGTCCCTGAGGCTGCAACAGTGCTCCATGTAGATATGCTCAATGGTGAGGAGGGATGGAGTGAGGAAATTAACAATCCTGCTGTGGTGTAACAGCAACGTTAGCCATCCTTTTCTCATTAGAGATGATGGACCTGCATATGATAAAGCACTTTCCATTATTGTATGAGATTTTAAACATATACCACCCAAATTAGTTTATTTGTGATTCATTAAAGTCTACCCCACTAACACTTTGCTTTGGATATTCACAGCGGTTGTCAGACGGGAGAAACTAGTGAAATTATTGTCGAGTACAGATCTTTCCCTGGTGGTGTGGTGTATGGAACATGCTCTATCAGCCAAGTACCCAAGGACTCGGTACAGTGCCGGCATTGATGCAAAACTACTATGGATCCCCCTATCATATTTGCCAACATTTATTGCAGATTACCTGCTGACTACGGATACGATAATAAACCCAAGTTCTGTGTAAAGGATTCTCAGTCTATCTTCAGTGTGAACATTGTTTATTAGAAACATTGACACTGGAAGGCTCTGGACCAAATTGCAGACAATTTGTGACATATTTGTACATGGAGCTTAAAAAAATAGAGGGTTATGGGCAACCCTAGGTAATTTCTAAGGTAAGGACATGTTGGCACAGCTTTGTGGGCCGAAGGGCCTGTATTGTGCTGTAGGTTTTCTATGTTTCTATTTGTCCTGCTACAAGAATGCAAGTGTTTATATCGTCAATATTGTATTGTTAGATTTTGATCATGTGTGGATAAAGAATCTGTTTTTGAGAAATGTGAGCTGAATCAAGGATGGCTTACATTTGGGTAGTTAATGAAGAAAGGAGTATCTACATTTATTCAGCATTTTTTTTATTTCACCCAGCAGACAACGCTACTAATGGTACTTTGGTGCATACTATTGTACATTTTTATGCTTAAGCTGCTGGAGTAGGACTTGAACCTACAAACTTCAGACTTGAGGTGAGAGAGCTGGTCCACAGACCTAAAGTGGAAATTGCTGGAAAAGGCATGCAGCAGAAAATTTCAATCAGACAAAGAAATTTCCTAATTACCAAAGGCTGTTAAAGTGAAATAGACAGAATAGCCCGAATTACTTCTTCCTTGTTGTTAAGATTTATTATTGTCTTTATATCAAAAACTGAATCAACATTTGAACTAACGTTGTTTATTCAACCATAAGACATAGGAGCAGAATTGGGCCATTCATCCCATTCAGTCTGCTCTGCTGTTCCATCATGGCTGTTTATTATCCCTCTCAACCCCATTCTCCTGCCTTCTCTCCATAAAGACTGATGTCCTTACAAATCAAGAACCGATCAACCTCTACTTTAAATATAGCTAATGATTAGCTTCCACAGCCATCTGTGGCAATGAATTCCACCGATTCACTGCCCTTGGCTAAAGAAATTTCTCCTCATCTCTGTTCAAAATGGACATGTTTCTATTCTGAGGCTGTGCCCTCTGGCCCCAGAACAATCCCCCCGCTCTTACAATAGGAAAGATCTTTTCCATGTCCACTCTCTCAATATTCACTAGAATCGATCAGAAACCCTCCTCATTCTTCTAAACTGCAGTGAGTACAGGCCCAGACCTATCAAATGCTCTTCCTACATTAACCTTTTCATTGCCTGGATCACATTACTATGAGCCTCTTCTGGATCCTTTCCGAAGACAGCATATCCTTCCTTTGATAGGGGGCCCAAAGTACTCTCAATACCCCAAATGCAGTCTGAATAATAACCTCTAAAGCATCAACATTACAGTATTGCTTTTATATTCTAGTCTTCTTGAAATGGCTGCTAACATTGCATTTGCCTTCCATACCACCAACTCACCTGCAAGTTAACCTTCAGGGAATCCTGCAAAGGATTCCCAATTCCCTTTCTAATTTTTGATTTTTCTTCTCATTTAGAAAATAGACTATACCTTTATTCCTTCTTGCAAAGTACAAAGCCATATACTTCTTGACACTGTATTCCATCTGACATTTCTTTGCCCATTCGGTTAATCTATCGAAGTCCTTCTGCAGATTCCCTGCTTCCTCAACACTACCTGCTCTTCCACCTGTTTTCATATCACCTGCAAACCCGGCCACAGATCAATCAATTCCAACGTCCAAATCATTCACATATAACATGAAAAAAAGCAGTCCCAACACCAACCACTACGGAACACCACTAGTCACTGGCAGCCCCTTTATTCCCACTCTTCCCCTCCTGTAAGTCAGCCAATGTACTATCCATGCTAGTATCTTTCCTGTAATACCACACATTCTTATTTTACTTCATGGACTTGTATGTGACATCCTGTCAAAGGCCTTCTGAAAATCAAGTAAACACCATCCACTGATTCTCCTTTGTCAGCACTGCATGTTATTTCCTCAAATTCAAACAGACCTGTCAGATAAATTTTCCCCTTAAGCAAGCCATGTTGACTTCAGCCTATTTTATCACGTACCCCAAATCCTCCGCAATCTCTTCCGCTACCTCTTTCAGAACCCTGGGATGTACCTTCAGGTCTTTCAGCTTCCCAAGCAACTTCCCCTTCGTAATAGCAACTACACTCACAATTGCCCTGTGACTTCCTTTAATTTCTGGCATACAGCTCTTGTCTTTCACAGTGAAGATTGAAGCAAAATACTTGGAGTCAATCAGCCAATTCTTTGTGCCCTATTACTACCTCTCTAGCATCATATTCCAGCGGTCTGATACCTCCTCGCGCCTCTCTTTTACTCTTTATATATCTGAAAAACCTTTTGGTATCCTCTTTAATATTATTTTCTAGCTTACCTTCATATTTCATCTTTTCTCTCCTTGTTGCTTTTTTAAGTTGCCTTCTGTTGCTTTTTAAAAGCTTCCCAAACCTCTAGCTTCTCAGTAGTTTTTGCCATATTTTATCCCCTCTCATGCTCAAATCTGATCTTTGACTTCCCTTGTCAGCCACAGTTGCCTTTTCCTCCCTTTAGCAGACTTTTTCACATTTGAGATGTATCTATCCTGCACTTCCAAACTGCCTCCAGCAACATCATCCATGCCATTCTGCTGTCATCCCTGCTAGTGTCCCTTCCAAGCAACTTTGGTTAGCTCATCTGTCATGCCTCCATATCTGACTTTACTGCACTGCCATACTGCCTTTGGTTTCTCTTTCTCAAACTGCAGGGTGAAGTGAATGCTATCATATTATGATCACTTCCTCCCAAGGGTTCCTTTACCTTAAGCTCCCTAATCAAATCTGGTTAATTACATAAATCCCAATCCTAAATTGCCTTTTTTCTGAGTGGGCTCAACCTCAAGCTGCTCTAAAAAGCAATATGATTGGCATTGACATTCTCTAAACGCCTTCTCCTGGATTCCAGCACCAAACTGATTCTCCAAATCTTCCTGCAAATTGAAATCACCCATGACTATCGTAACATGATAGGAATCCAATTTCTACTTATAGGGATACTCTTGACCTTTAATATGTATCCTCGTGTATTACTCTGTGTAAAGATATTTCTGTCATTGATAACGCAAACGCAAGATGCTGGGAATTCAAGTAACACACACAAAATGCTGGTGGAACTCAGGGAAGAAGTACAGTCGACATTTTGGGTCGAGACCCTTCGTCAGGACTAACGGAGAAAAGAGATAGTAAGAGATTTGAAAGTGGGAAGGGGAGAGGGAGACCTGAAATGATAGGAGAAGACAGGAGGGGGATGGATGAAGCGAAGAGCTGGGAAGTTGATTGGCAAAAGGGATACAAGGCTGGAGAAGGGGGAGTATCATAGGACGGAAGGCCTTGGAAGAAAGAAAGGGGGAGGGCAGTACCAGAGGAAGATGGAGAACAGGCAAAGAGTTATTGTGAGAGGAAAAGAGAAAAAAAATATTAAAAATTAAAAATTAGGGATGGGGTAAGAAGGGGAGGAGGGGCATTAAGGGAAGTTAGAGAAATCAAAGTTCATGCCATCAGGTTGGAGGCTACCCAGATGGAATATAAAGTGCTGTTCCTCCAACCTGAGTATGGCTTC
Source organism: Mobula birostris (assembly GCF_030028105.1). Lineage (NCBI taxonomy): Eukaryota > Metazoa > Chordata > Chondrichthyes > Myliobatiformes > Myliobatidae > Mobula > Mobula birostris. The sequence continues at coordinate 185,900,550 of NC_092375.1, forward strand.
ATCTCGACAGTAGAGGAGGCCATGGACTAACATATCGAAATGGGAATGGGATGTGGAATTAAAATGTGCGGCCACTGGGAGATCCTGCTTCCTGTGGCGGACAGAGCGTAGGCGTTCAGCGAAGCGGTCTCCCAATCTGCGTCGGGTCTCACCAATATATAGAAGGCCGCATCGGGAGCACCGGACGCAGTATATCACCCCAGCCAACTTACAGGTGAAGTGTCGCCTCACCTGGAAGGACTGTTTGGGGCCCTGAATGGTGGTAAGGGAGGAAGTGTAAGGGCATGTGTAGCACTTGTTCCACTTGCAAGGATAAGTGCTGGGAGGAAGATCGGTGGGAAGGGATGGGGGGGATGAGTGGACGAGGGAGTCTTGTAGGGAGTGATCCCTGTGGAAAGCAGAAGGTGGGAGAGAGGGAAAGATGTGCTTAGTGGTGGGAAAATTCTCTTTTCCTGTTTTTATACAGTATCTCATCATCATTATGTGCAATATCATATGACGTGGCAATGATGGTCTTTGACCATGATTGTTCTTGATAATTTTGCTACAGAAGTGGTCTACCATTGCATTCCTCTGGACAGTGGCTTGACAAGATGGGAGACCTCAGCCATTATCAGTAGTCTTCAGAGGTTGTCTGCCTGGCATCAGCGGCTGCATAACCAGGACTTGTGATATGCACCAGCTGCTCAAGTGACCATCCACCACCTGCTCCCAAGGCTTCACATGACCCTGATCATGGTGCAGGGGTGGGGGGGGGGTGCTATAATCAGATGTTACACCTTGCCCAAGGATGACCTGTGATCTGCTGGCTAGCAACTTACACCTCCTTTGGTGGAGACGTATCTCCATCCTGTCACCCACACTTTATAGCTTACCTTGTTAAATAGTTTCTGAAGTGACATACGCAGGATGCACTGCTTTTCTTAAGACAGCTCATGATGTGCATATGATTAGAAAATGGACCATTCTACTCTAGATTCTAGATTATGGTCGTCTAGATTCCGATTCTGATCAGACTAACTTGATTATTGTGCTTGTAAGAAAACAGTGAAAATAGCAACTTTTTGGGATTCTTTTTAAGGTAGATTTAGCTTAGCAAATGTAACTATCAACAATTTGAAATTTTACTCTATTAAACTTAGCAATAAAATATTTTCTTGATTATTTAATGATATTTTGTCCTCTTTATTTTTTTTCCAGACAAATGCATGGATTTTTATTTTGTATAGAGTGATTCAGCACTTGCATTGCATGAGCCATGAAACTAAAAACTGAGTCATTACTGGCAAAGGCAAACATTGAAGGCAAATACTTAATACAAATGATTATGCTAGGTTGGACAATGTGATTTAATTTCTGGTCTTAAGCACTTAAAAGATATCTAGGGGATATTTTTGCCAGCAGCATCCGTATCCTGAAAAAGGAATGTAAACTGAGTGGCATGCTGACATCTAATTGAGTTGATTCTGTCTGCATTTTTAAGTTTAGGGTTTTACTTTGTTTTGTATGTTCCTGCGTGGAGTGACTCCTCTATCCACTGGACCAATTTCAGTGAAGAATCTCTAAATTTCCATTTAAAATCAAATCAGGTCATCAAGGGAATGGCGGCGTAAGGAAAAGGTCTCTCGACAAAAAAGGTAAACTGCCCCAAAATGGAAATTAGACAAATACTAAATATTGTATAACTATATTAATAAAAGGGGCAAGGATGATGTCTAAGAACGAGATTAAAAAGTCCGCTCAGAAGGCTGATAAACAGAAAGAGACGCAGCAAGGCGACGGGCCTAGCTCCCCCACGGCTAGCCAGGACAGAGATAATGAGGAGGAATCGGTGAATCTGTCTTTGGTTCTCAGAGAGATTCACGAGGTCCGCAAGATAACAGCAAACAGCTGGAAGATATTAAAGGAGAAATAGTAAAAACTAATTCGAGGATAGATGAAGCCGAAGCGAGGATTGTAGGAATTGAAGAGAAGCTACAAAACGCAGAGGAAGTGATAGCAGAAATGCTAAAGCTACAAGAGCAGCTCCAGTGGAAGCTAATGGACCAAGAAGGCCACTCAAGAAGGGAAAATGTGAGGATCTGTGGAGTTCCCGAAGGAACTGAAGGTAAACCCGGATTGATGATTCCCTTCGTGGAGAAGCTGCTTAGAAAGAACCTTGATATACCGGACGCAAAAGACCTACAGATAGAAAGGGCCCACCACACGTTGGCACCACAGCCTCCGGCAGGCGCCCAGCCCAGATCGATTCTAGTCAGATTTCTCAGTTACAGGACGAAGGAAGAGGTGCTTAAACGGTCATGGCAAAAGAAAGGTTTCATGTGGAGCAACTGTAAAATCAGATTAGACCACGATTACGCACCGGGGATCCTTGCCAGACGGAAGGAATATGCGGAAACACGGAGGGTCCTGAAGGAAAACAACATCAGGTTTCAGACCCTGTATCCAGCTCGTCTGAGAGTCTTTTACGACGAAGGGACAAAAACTTACGCTACGGCCGGGGAGGCAATGTCGGACCTGGCGGACCGGGGACTACCTACTAAAGTTATCACCCAACCGGAGTCGCTACTGGAGAGGATTCGGCAAAAGTCGTGGCAGCCAGTGTGGCGAGGACGCTCCGCACGAACCACAGTGTTAAACTACAAAGAAAAGCTACAAATATTCAGACGCGGATGTACAGAGAATACAGATTAATTAAGAGAAATGACTGAAAAGAGTAGATCGGACTTAAAGGTAAAATGAAAGCTGGTAACTGAAAATAAACTAGACGGAATTAAGGGAGCTAGGGCTTTACTCTTTGGAGAGAAGGAGGATGAGAGGAGACATGATAGAGGTGTACAAGATAATAAGAGGAATAGATAGAGTGGATAGCCAGCGCCTCTTCCCCAGGGCACCGCTGTTCAATACAAGAGGACATGGCTTTAAGGTAAGGGGTGGGAAGTTCAAGGGGGATATTAGAGGAAGGTTTCTTACTCAGAGAGTGGTTGGTGTGTGGAATGCACTGCCTGAGTCAGTGGTGGAGGCAGATACACTAGTGAAGTTTAAGAGACTACTAGACAGGTATATGGAGGAATTTAAGGTGGGGGCTTGTATGGGAGGCAGGGTTTGAGGGTGGGCACAACATTGTGGGCCGAAGGGCCTGTACTGTGCTGTACTATTCTATGTTCTATGAATAACTTGAATGATAGCAATATGGTCGAGACATAAATAGGAGAAAAATCTCTATGATTATTCAAACTGCAGAGGGCCCTCTAACACAGGGTGAAGATAGAGGTTATCCCTCTGAACTGAGGCGGGTCGGTGCTCAGGCCTCACTGTTGGAAGTCGGAAAAATTTTTCAAATGTTATACGTTCAAAAATGTCTAGGGTGTGGTTATATGTCTTGGTTTCCTGTTGAGAAGGGATTGCTTACTGTTTGGTTAGAAAAGGAGAGTTTTACTAGAGAAAAATGCAAATTGAATTGGTAAAAATAATTTCCTAAAATGTTACTGGGGTTTTGAATCCAATTAAAAGAAATAAGATTATGTCTAAATTGAAAAAAGAGAGGGCACAAATAGCTCTCCTCCAGGAAACACATATGAGCCAATCTGAACATGAAAAATTAAAAAGAATGGGCTTTAAGCATGTATTTTATTCATCATATAAATTGAGCCACAAAAGAGGGGTAGCTACTTTAATATCAAGTGCTCTTAATTATGAACATATTTCAGAGACTAAAGACAAAGATGGACGATTTGTAAAAATTATAGGAAGAATAGAAGGTACTGAAATAACATTGCTGAATGTTTATGCTCCACCAGGTTGTGAATGGTCATTCTATAGACACATTTTTGACCTAATGGTCAGTTCTCAAGGGGTAGTAATCTACGGAGGGGATTTTAATATTAGGTTAAATCCTGCATTAGATTCTTCAAGAATAGTTACTCAGAATAAACCTCTGACTCGGAAAATGAACTTATTGATGGAGGAGTTGGGAATTATAGATGTGTGGAGGGAATTACACCCCACTAGTAAAGATTATACACATTACTCTTTCCCTCATTCAGCCCATTCAAGGATAGACTATTTCTTTATCTTTAATACAGATAGGCTCAGGATAAAAAACCGTAATATTGAAACAATTGATCTGTCGGATCATAGCCCAGTCTCTCTATCTCTAATCCTGGAAAGGAAAATGAGGAAAACACTATGGAGGTTAAACTCACATATACTCAATAACCTGAAAGTAATGGAGAGATTAAGGGGAGAAATCAAAGAATACCTTGACCTTAATGACACGGGAGAAACATCACCAGTGATCTTATGGGATACATTGAAAGCTGTACTGAGAGGAAAAATTATTTCCATTACCACTCACATGAAAAAAATCAATGCACAATAATTAGCAGACCTTCAAGGAAAATTAAAACAACTTCAAGTTGTCGATAGCAACAAAAGTCATTCTAATTTAAAACAGGAAATTAGGAAATTGCAAAGTGAAATTGATGATATTTATACATTGGAAACTCAAGGAAATTTTCTTTACCTGAGGGAAAGGAATTATGAAGTAGGAGGTAAATCTGCTAGATTATTAGCATATAAATTACGAAAACAACAAGCAGACAATACAATTCATAAAATGAAGAATTCAAAGACAAAGCTTGTGGAGAATACAAGAGAGAAAATTCAAGAGAGTTTTGAAACATTATCGAGAGCTGTACTCCCAACCCCAGGCCTCCAATGAGCCCTATATAGACACTTTATTGAATTCTTTAGATCTACCCAAGCTTACAGATTTACAAAATGAATGCCTATTAGAACCAGTAACTGTCAAAGAACTGAATGTGGCCATCTCTAGATTCAAGGCTGGAAAGTCTGCAGGTTCTGATGGGTTTACCTCAGAGTGGTACAAATCACTGAAGTCACAGTTAGCCCCATTACTACTTAACACCTTTAATTGGATCTTGCAGAGAGGAAAAACTCCACCTTCCTGGAGAGAAGCGATTATTTCAGTTATTCCTAAAGAGGGTAAAGATAAACTAGAATGTGATAATTATCGGCCAATTAGTGTTCTTAATTTAGATTACAAATTATTTACATCTATATTAGCGCGCAGATTGGAGAAGCTTTTACCTGGCCTAATCCATTTAGACCAGACTGGATTTATTCAACAAAGACAAACACAGGACAACATAAGGAGAACTCTACACATACTAGAACAGGTTATTAAGACCGAGACAGAGACAATGGTAGTGGGATTAGACACTGAGAAAGCTTTTGATTCAGTTAGTTGGGCATTCCTATACGGCTTTCAAGAAAAGTTTATTGAAGTAATCCAGACTCTATATGGCAGCCCTACAGCTCGAATTAAGATAAATGGGGACCTCTCTGACTCCTTTATTTTAGAGAGAGGCACCAGACAGGGATGCTCAATTTCTCCTCTCCTTTTTGCGCCATATATTGAACCGCTTGCCCAACTAATAAGACAGAGCGAAATCGTAAAAGGTATCAAGGGGGCAGGGATTGAACAGAAAGTGGCGTTATTCACAGATGATGTTTTAGTCTATCTGAGTGAATGAGAAAAATCAATTATAGGATTGCTTGCACTGTTGGATGACTTTGGGAAAATATCAGGTTATAAAATAAATGTAAAAAAAACGCAGGTGATGTCTCTAAATTATACACCATCCAAAAAACTGCAGGATACATATGATCTTAAGTGGGAAGCTAAATCATTAAAATATTTAGGAACAACCCTGCCAAAGGATCTTTCAACGCTGTCACAGGTAAATTATGGGTCATTAATTTCAGAGATCAAAGCAGATATGCATAGATGGAATCTTATCCCCTTTTTAAGTTTAAATTCAAGGATAAATACCATAAAAATGAATATTCTCTCTCGGTTACTTTACCTTTTCCAGACTTTACCTGTGGAGGTGGATGATAATCAATTCAGGGAATGGGACAAATGGATTTCCCGCTTTATCTGGCAAAGAAAGAAATCTAGAATTCGATATAACACCTTACAGTTAGGGAAGGACGGAGAAGGTATGGTACTTCCTTGCTTGAGAAATTATTTTTATGCTTCACAGATAACCCCTCTGTTATATTGGTGTAATAGGAAATATAAGGCTAGGTGGAAGGAAATAGAATTTGGATTAGTTGACAGTTTTCCTCTACAGGCCTCAATAGCTGACAAAGGATTGATGACCCAATTGGAAAAGTTTAAAAACAGCTGCATAAATCTTACATTAAAAGTATGGCAGAAGGTGGTTAATTCATGTGGAATCAATAACATGTTAAAACTTTTCAGATGGTGTGCATATGATACCGAATTCCTCCCCAACAGAGGAGATAAAAGATTTGAACTATGGATAAAGAAAGGTCTTACAACCTACCTCTCATTTATACATAAAAGAGTATTACAAAGTTTCCAATTCCTGCAGGACAAACATAGCCTAGAACACAATGACTTTTTTAGGTACCTTCAAGTACAACACTATGTTAACCCCAGTGTTGTAGATATACAGACCTATCAACAGTAGAATTAGAATTTTTCAAGATTCTGAATTCGGCTTGCAGTTCAATACCAAGTAAATCAGTTTCTCGATTATGTAATGCACTCTCTCATGCTAAAAATGTAAACACATTGTATATTAAAGAGAAGTGGGAGAAAGAAGCGGGGTTGGTACTTTAAGAGGAGGCTTGGGGGAAAATATGCAGCTTTCAGTGGTCTTCGACTAATTCTTTGACTTGGAGAGAACATTGTTGGAAAAATACTATAAGATACTTCAAGACCCCATATCAGTAAAAATATAAAGACACAAACGTGACGTGTTGGAGAAGGTGCGGCTCCAAGGAGGCAAATCATTTCCATATTCTCTGGGATTGCCCTAAATTAAGTTTATATTGGAAAGATATTCATAGAACATTAGTTAAGCTACTTAAGACCCAGATACCTCTGAACTTCGAGGTATCTCGAAGCTCTATTTGGGGCATGTATTGTTTCTCGAGCAGAAGAAAGATATAAAGTTGCTGCAGGCCCTTTTAGCGGCAAGTAAGAAATCAATCACTAGAAAGTGGCTAAATCCAATACCACCTACATTAGAAGATTGGCACGAAATTATCTTGGAAATATTTAAAATGGAAAAGATGACTTACTCCCTGAGAATTCAAAAAGAAAAATTTTATCAAATTTGGAATAAATGGATTGAATATATAACCACAAAGCCAGCAGACTTTAGATGACTCTCCTAATGATTTATACTGCTCTTCTCACCAACACAGTAATATTGCTAACGTAAGCACCCCTGGTCTAAATGTTTACTGTTATTGTTTTTTTTTTTGGAAAATAGAGAATTAACACAAGTAAAGGAAAAGATTTGGGAAAGGGATAAAAAATGATAAAATTAAGTAAATAAGTACATAGGGATTGGATAATTATGTTTTGGGGTAGGAGCAAACATGAACAAGTTAGGAATAAACACCTACAATGGTTGTTACATAGGCTTACATACAACATTTTGGACCAGAAAGAAATAGTGCAGAAGAGATATATGGAAATTATTATTAATCCACTATTATAACTATTTTTCTTAACAACTAATATCATTACTTAGCCTAATAGATTAGAATTTCAACTGTACATAATTATCTATTTAAGTGTCTAATTTCTTCTTGTATCATAATGTGTACTTAGGAATGTATAAATAATTATAGTTTTATATATATATATATAAAAATGGAAAAGGTTATACATGTGAAAAAAGTTCATGATACTTGTGAATTCCTTATCAGCTTCAACAGGCAGCTTCTGTGCAAAGGGAACCAAAGGTAACATTTCAGATCTGTGCCCTTTCATCCTTAGAGGGTGCAGAAGGCCAGGTATATCAGATAGGTAGGTAGATAGGCTGTGCTGTCTTTACTCTGTTCATGTGTAAGTGAAGATAGGCAGCACGGTAAGCATACAGTACTGTGCAAAGGAAGTCATTCCTGCCTGTGGCCATCAAATTTTACAACTCCTCCCTTGGAGGGTCAGACACCCTGTGCCGATAGGCTGGTCTTGGACTTATTTCATAATTTACTGGCATCATTTACATATTACTATTTAACTATTTATGGTTCTATTACTATTTATTATTTATGGTGCAACTGTAACGAAAACCAATTTCCCCCTGGGATCAATAAAGTATGACTATGACTATGATTAAAACTCTGAAGACACATACATCGGGTGCCCAAGGCTTTTGCACGGTACTGTAGTTATTTTACTTATTGCTCTGCAATGCTACTGCAAAAAAAAACAATTTTCCTGACATAATTCAGAGATGACAAACCTGATTCTGCTATGGGTCTGTATTGTAGATCGAGAGTGGGAAGGGGCAGGGAGACAGGAATCATGGTTGGGAAAAGGGAAAGGGAGAGGGGAGGGAGCAGGATGCACCAGAGAGACATTCTGTAATGATCATTAAACCAATTGTTTGGATTCAAATGACCTTGTCTGGTATCTCTGGGCTGGATGTGTCTGCACCTGCGCCACCCCCAGCTCCTGGCACTCCTTCTCTTCCACCTGTCCCAAACACACCTCCCATTGCGCTCCACCCTCACCATTCCCAAATTCTTTTGCCCCTTCCGACTTACAAATTCGCGCTGTGCTCCATGTTGACAAATACAGTACTATGCAAGAGTCTTAGACACCCTAGTTATATAAACAGTGCATATAAAAAGTATTCACTCCCTCTTGGAAGTTTACATTTTTTATTGTTTTACAACATTGAATCACAGGGGATTTAAATTTGGCTTTTTTGACACTTCAACAAAAAAGACTCTTTCGTGTCAAAGTGAAAACAAATTGGTCTAAATTAATTAGAATTATTAAACACAAAATAATTGCATAATTACTCACCCCCTTCAAGTCAGTATTTAGTCGATCCAATTGCAGACTTGAATCTATGTGGATGGGTCTATATCTGCTTTTCACATCTGGATGATACAATGTTTCCCCATTCTTCTTTATAAAACTGCTCAAGCTCTGTCAGACGGCATGGGGATCATGAGTGAACAGCCCTTTCAAGTCCAGCCACAAATTCTCAATTGGATTGAGATCTGGACTCTGACTTGGCCACTCCAGGACATTAACTTTGTTGATTTTAAACCATTCCTGTGTAGCTTTGTTTTTAGCCTGGGGTGGTTGTCTTACGGGAAAACAAATCTTCTCCCAAGTCGCAGTTCTCTTGCAGATTGCATCAGGTTTTCCTCCGGAATTTCCTTGTATTTTACTGTATTCATTTTACCTTTTACCTTCACAAGCCTTCCAGGGCATGCTGCAATGAAGCATCCCCACAAAATGATGCATCCACCGCCATGCTTCACGGGAGGGATGCTGTGTTTTTGAAGATGTGCTTATGCCAAGCACAGCATTTAGTGTGATGGCCCTAAGAGCTTGCTTTTGGTTTCATCAAATAATAGAACTTTCTTCCGGCAGACTTCAGTTGTTGTATGTGCAGCCTCTCCCGTCTCCGCCACTGAAGCTTGTAACTCCTCCAGAGTTGTCGCAGTCCACTTGGTGGCTCCTTCATGCTCAGTCACTCAGGTTTTGAGGATGGCCTCCAAAAGGTAGATTTACAGTTCTGCCATATTTTTTCCATTTCTTGTTGATTGGCATAACTGTATTCCAAGGGACATTCAATGACTTGGAAATTTTCTTGTTTCTATCTCCTGACTTGTACCTTTCAATAACAATATTGCGGAGTTGCTTGGAGTGTTCTTTTGTCTTCATGGTGTCATTTTTGCCAGGATACTGACCCACCGGCAGTTGGACCCTCCAAAGATACAGGAGTATTTTTACTACAGTCAGTTGAAACACTTTGACTGTACATGAGTGATCTCCATTTAACTAATTACATGGTTTCTAAAATCAATTGGCTGCACCAGTGACGATTTGATGTGTCATATTTGAGGGGCTGAATACTTAAGCAATCTATTTTTTGTTTATATTTGTAATTAATTCAGATCACTTTGTAGAGATCTGTTTTCACTTTGACACAGAAGAGTCTTTTTCTGTGTCAAAAAAGCCAGATTAAATCCACTGTGATTCAATGTTGTAAATCAAGAAAACATGAAAACTTACAAGTGGGTGAATACTTTTTATAGAGACTGTATGTATTTCAATATTCATCTGCTGCAAAACAACATTTCATGAAATATGTGAGTGATGATTAACCCGATTCTGTTCTGGAGTCGATTGTTAATGACGTGGCTTTGGTCTACTTGGAGGCTCTTGTTAAGATAGGCCAAAGTCAGTTTTTCTCAAGGGAAAATCTTGCCTGATAAATCTGTTGAAATTCTTGGTAATCTGAGGAAATAAGCGGGATAGGGAAAGGAGAATCAGTGAATGTTGTGTACTTGAATTTTCACAAGACCTTTGACAAGATGCCACACTTGAGGCTGCTTAACAGGTTATGAGCCCATGGTATGACAGCAAAGATACTAGCACAGATAAAGTGGTGGCTGATTGATAGGAGGCAGGGAGTGGGAATAAAGAGAGCCTTTTCCGGTTGCCTGCCAGTGTTCCACAGGGGTTTGTATTAGGACTGCTTCTTTTTACGTTATATGTCAATGATTTGGATGACAGAATTGATGGCTTTGTTGCAAGGTTTGCAGATTGTGTTAAGACAGGTGGAGGAGCAAGGAGTTTTGAGGAAGGTGAGATGCTACAGAAGGACTTAAGACAGATTTGGGAAAATGGGGAAAGAAGTATCAGATGGAATATGGGGTCTGGAACAGTATGGTCATGCAACCAGAATAATGTCCTAAGAATGGAGGACGTGCTGGCCTGCCTGAGTGGTGCGAAGTGGTTCAGTGTGCTGAACTTGTGGAGTGGATATTGCCAGATTCCCATGAGTGAGGCATTCATACGTCCAATAGGATTCAGTTCCAGGGCAGATCAGGAGCCCCGGTGGCTTTCCAGCATGTCATGGAGAAAACAGTGGGGGATATGAACTTGCATGAGGTGTTGGTGTACCTGGATGATCTCATAATGTTTGGGTCCACTTTGGAGGAACACAAAGCGAGGCTACTGAAGGTGCTGGGCTGCCTAAAATCTGAAGTGTTAAAACTTTCCCTGGACAAATGCCAGTTCTGCAAAATGTCTGTTGGGCACCTAGTCTCAGGAAATGGAGTAGCTACAAATCTGTCTAAGATAACCACATGGCTAAGGACCCCGACTATGAGCATCTTGCACTCATTACTTGGGTTCTGTGGGTACTATCGGAGGTTTGTGAAGGGCTACGTGAAAGTGAGTCATCCTTTAAATTAGCTTCTGTGCAGTTACCCTCCCTTGGGGAAGAAAGAGAGGAACAAAGGAGAGGATGGTAAAGATTACCTTAGCCCTTCGGAGCATTTTGGAGTGAGATGGGCTGCAAAATGTGAAGTTGCTGAAGGAGCTTCTGATGAAAACGGCTGTGCTGAATTTGCAGCCCCATGGTTGCCATATGTATTGCATACAGATGCCAGCAGAGAGGGCTTAGGCGGTGTTCTGAATCAGGATCGGGGACAGGATTGAGACCTGTCGCATTTGTCAGCCGGAGCCTGTCACCCTCTGAGAGAAACTATCCCATGCACAAATTGGAGTTCCTGGCATTGAAATGGGCTGTGGTGGATAAACTAAGTGACCATCTATATGGTGCCAAGTTCGAGGTGAGGACGGAGAACAACCCATTAACTTATATCCTGATGTTGACAAAATCAGTGGTCGACGGCATTGTCTACCTACGATTTCAGCCCGAAGTACTGGCCGGGGAGTGGGAACATTGATGCCAATGCTTTGTCCCGAGGTGCATGTGAAGAACTGGACAGGGACAAAGAGTTGGAGAGCCCCTGGAGTCAAAGCCACGTGCCAGTATCTTTGTTTTTTTTCCCTAGCTAACCCTTTAGTTAAGATTCATAAATATAATTCCTTTAATTGTATGCAATGTGCCGTCAGTTATTTCTTGGCACTGAATTCGTAACAGGGTAGCAATTTACATAGCAAGTAGGTTTTTGCGTGGGGGAGCCATCTCAATCTCACAGGTTTGGCGGGACCAGTTTGTATTCACCAGACTTACGCAGCCAAGGAGACCAGCGGGGTTTCATAAATATTGGAAGAGAAACATAGAAATATAGAAAATCTACAGCACAATACAAACCCTTCGGTTCACAATGCTGTGCAGAACATGTACTTACTTTAGAAATTGCCTAGGGTTAGCTATAGCCCTCTATATTTCTACGCTCCATGTACCTGTCCAGGAGTCTCTTAAAAGACCCTATCATATCTGCCTCCATCACCTTTGCTGGCAGCCCATTCCATGCACTCACCACTCTCTGCGTAAAAACTTACCCCTGACATCTCTGTACCTACTTCCAACCACCTTAAAACTGTGCCCTCAGTTGTTAGCCATTTCAGCCCTGGGAAAAAGCCTCTGACTACCCACATGATCAATGCCTCTCATCATCTTATACACCTTTATCAGGTCACCTCTCATCCTCTGCCGCTCCAAGGAGAAAAGGCTGAGTTCACTCAACCTATTCTCATAAGATGTGCTCCCTAATCCAGGCAACATCTTTGTAAATCTTCTCTGCACCCTTTCTATAGTTTCCACATCTTTCAGTAGTGAGGTTACCAGAGCTCAGCACAGTACTCCAAGTGTGGTCTGACCAGGATCCTATATACAGTTGAAGTCAGAAGTTTACATACACCTTAACCAAATACATTTAAACTCAGTTTTTCATGATTCATGACATTTAATCCTAGAAAACATTCCCTGTCCTAGGTCAGTTAGGATCACTATTTTAAGAATGTGAAATGTCAGAATAATAGTAGAGAGAATGATTTATTTCAGCTTTTATTTCTTTCATCACTTCCCCAGTGGGTCAGAAGTTTACATACACTTTGTTAGTATTTGGTAGCATTGCCTTTAAGTTGTTTAACTTGGGTCAAATGTCTTGGATAGCCTTCTACAAGCTTCTTATAGTATGTTGCTGAAAGTTTGCTCCATTCCTCCAGACAGAAACTGGCGTAACTGAGAAAGGTTTGCAGGCCTCCTTGCTTGCACACGCTTTTTCAGTTCTGCCCATAAATTTTCTTTCGGATTGAGGTCAGAAAATTGATGTCAAGTCTGGTTCATCCTTGGGAGAAATTTCCAAACATCTGAAGGTACCATGTTCATCTGTACAATCAACAGTACGCAGGTATAAACACCACGCAACCATCATACCGTTCAGGAAGGAGACGCATTCTGTCTCCTAGAGGTGAATGTACTTTGGCACGAAAAGTGCAAATCAATCTCAGAACAACAGCAAAGGACCTTGTGAAGATGCTGGAGGAAACAGGTAGACAAGTATCTATATCCACAGTAGAACAAGTCCTATATCGACATAACCTGAAAGGCTGCTCAGCAAGGAAGAAGCCACTGCTTCAAAACCACCATAAAAAAGCCAGAGTACAGTTTGCAAGTGCACATGGGGACAAAGATCTTTCTTTTTAGAGAAATGTCCTCTGGTCTAATGAAACAGAAATTGAACTGTTTGGTCAAAATGACCATCATTACGTTTGTAGGAAAAAGGGTGAGGCTTGCAAGCTGAAGAACATCATCCCAACCGTGAAGCATGGGGGTGGCAGCACCATGTTGTGGGGGTGCTTTGCTGCAAGAGGGACTGGTGCACTTCACAAAATAGATGGCATCATGAGGAAGGAAATTATGTGGATATATCGAAGCAACATCTCAAGACATCAGCCAGGAAGTTAAAGCTCGGTCATAAAATGGGTCTTCCAAATGGACAATGACCCCAAGCGTACCTCCAGAGTTGTGGCAAAATTGCTTAAGGACAACAAAGTCAAGATATTGGAGTGGCAATCACAAAGCCCTGACCACAATCCGATAGAAAATTTGTGGGCAGAACTGAAAAAGTGTGTGTGAGCAAGGAGGCCTACAAACCTTACTCAGTTACACCAGTTCTGTCTGGAGGAATGGAACAAAATTCCAGCAACTTACTGTGAGAAGCTTGTGGAAGGCAACCCAAAACGTTTGACCCAAGTTAAACAATTTAAAGGCAATGCTACCAAATACTAACAAAGTGTATGTAAACTTCTGACCCACTGGGGAAGTGATGAAAGAAATAAAAGCTGAAATAAATCATTCTCTCTACTATTATTCTGACATTTCACATTCTTAAAATAAATTAGTGATCCTAACTGACCCAGGACAGGGAATGCTTTCTAGGATTAAATGTCATGAAATGTGTAAAAACCGGGTTTAAATGTATTTGGCTAAGGTGTATGTAAATCTCCGACTTCAACTGTAGCTGTAAACATTACCTCTCGGCTCTTAAGCTCAATCTCACGGTTGATGAAGGTCAATGCACCCTATGCTTTCTCGACCACACAGTCAACCTGCACAGCAGCTTTGAGTGTCCTATGGACTCAGACCCCAAGATCCCTCTGATCCTCCACATTGCCAAGAGTCTTAACATTAGTATTATATTCTGCCATCATATTTAACCTACCAAAATGAACCACACACTTATCTGGGTTGAACTCTATCTGCCACTTCTCAGCCCAGTTTTGCATCCTATCAATGTCCCGCTGTAACCTCTGATAGCCCTCCACACTATTCACAACACCCCTAACCTTTGTGTCATCAGCAAATTTACTAACCCATCCCTCCACTTCATCATCCAGGTCATTTATTAAAATCACAAATAGAAGGGGTCCCAGAACAGATCCCTGAGGCACACCCCTAGTCACCAACTCCGTGCAGAATAGGACCTGTCTACAACCACTCTTTGCCTTCTGTGGGCAAGCCAATTCTGGATCCACAAAGCAGGGTCCCAGGATTGCTACCTGTGCCGCGTGCTAGTGAGGTTAGACATAGGAAGATAATGCAGCAAAGGAGTTGGTGCAGGAGGGAAGGCTTCATGTTTCTGGACAATTGGGTCTTGTTCCAGGGAAGGTGGCACCTGTTCCGACGGGACGGGTTGCACCTGAACTGAAGGGGGACTAATATCCTTGCGGGAAGGTTTGCTAGTGCTTCTCCGGGGGGGAGGGGGGTTTAAACTAGATTTGCAGGGCGGAGGGGAACCAGAGTGTTAGAGCAGATAGTGAGGTGGAGGAGGATATAGGTCGTGCGAGAACTGCAGATACAGTTCATGGAGTAAAGCCAGATCTAACATATAAAGAGGCTTTGAGGAGAGAGAAACAGAATGAAGGGTGTAAAGGTAGTAAGGTAGAAGGGCTAAAATGTGTGTACTTCAATGCAAGAAGCATCAGGAACAAAGGTGATGAACTGACAGCTTGGATACATACATGGAATTATGATGCGGTGGCCATTACAGAGACTTGGCTGGCACCAGGGCAGGAATGGATTCTCAATATTCCTGGATTTCAGTGCTTTAAAAGGGATACAGAGGGGGGGAGAAAGGGGAAGAGGGGTGGCATTACTGGTCAGGGATACTATTACAGCTGCAGAAAGGATGGGTAATGTAGCAGGATCCTCTTTTGAGTCAGTATGGGTGGAAGTCAGGAACAGGAAGGGAGCAGTTACTCTTTTGGGAGTATTCTATAGGCCCCCTGGTAGCAGCTGAGATACAGAGGAGCAGATTGAAATACTTGAAATACTTTATACTTTATTGTCACCAAACAATTGATACTAGAACGTACAATCATCACAGCGATATTTGACTCTGCGCTTCCTGCTCCCTGGATTACAAATATAAAATATTTAAATTATTAAAAATAGTAATAATTAGTAAATATTAAACATTTAAATTATAAATCATAAATAGAAAATAGAAAAAGGGAAAGTAAGGTTGAGCAAAAAGTAATGAGAGGCAGGTCCGGATATTTGGAGGGTACGGCCCAGATCCGGGTCAGGATCCGTTCAGCAGTCTTATCACAGGGACCGGGTTGCTCCTCTTCTGTTTGAATCTTGCTTAGAATACGTTAAGTTCATCAGGAAGAGAAGCACCACAGTTATTGATATTCCCAGCCTTTTCTTTGCGCCCAGTGATCTCATTTAGACCCTGCCGTGGTCTACTGGCATCCCTCTGGTTAGCCTGGGCTTCCAACTTGGCTCGATATTGCCTATTGGCACCCTTAATCGCTTTCCGGAGATCACACCTGGATTCCGTGTAGTGACTGGTATCCCTAGACCTAAAAGCCGCAGCTCTAGCCTTTAAAAGGGACTTGACCTCATAATTCATCCAAGGTTTCCGGTTAGGGAATACTCGGATCGTCTTGCGAGACGCACAGTCCTCCGTGCATTGAAGCCTCTCAGCTTCAATCTGACCAGCAGCCCAGCTCTTTTCCCATGCTTTCTCGGTAAATGGTGCATCTTTCCAGGTTTCCATCGATGCAGTGTGTTGTTGTCAGCTCTCTGAGGTTGGTGGACGCATCCCGCGAGGATCGATTGGCGGGTTGCGTTGTCGGACACTCCGGGTCAGGGGAGACTCCGCTCCCACTTCCAGCTGCCGGGGGCCCGGGATGTCGATTGGGTCGGGCCCCGAAGCCGACACTTAATCCCGGAGGGCCGGGCTCCTGGCTGAAACAAGTCCTTAAGCCGAGTCACAGTTGTGGAGGCCTCCGCTCCAGCCGAGCCTCGGGCTCGATTTCCGAGGTCGGCAGCGGAGGCCTCACATCCGGCAGCTGTGTTTGACCCCAGCCTCCAGTGTGTCCTGTTTGACTCCTTTACCAGAGCCAGCCTTTCTAATCAGTTTACTGAGCCTGTTGGCATCGCCTGTATTGATGCCATTGCCCCAGCACACCACCACATAGAAGATTGCACTGGTGACAACAGACTGGTAGAACATGTGAAGGAGAGGCCTGCATACTCCACAGGATCTCATTCTGCTCAGGAAGTAGAGGCGAATCTGGCCCTTGTTGTACACTTCCTCTGTGTTGGTGCTCCACTCAAGTCTGTCATCCAGGTGTACTACAAGATACTTGTAGGTCCTCACCACATCCACATCCCCACCATCAGTAATATCAGGGAGCAGTGCAGGCTTATTCTTCCTAAAGTCCATCACCATCTCCTTTGTCTTACTGATGTTGAACTGTAGATAATTCTGGATCCACCTGGACTGGCAGGTAAGTGAGTGCTTAAGGACATACACTAAAGGCCTGGGGTGGATTAATCTGGACTGGGAGATAAGAATCAGAACCGGAATCAGGCTTAACTATCGCCGACGTATGTTGTGAGATGCGCTGTTTTGTGGCAGTACATTGCAAGATATAAAAATGACGATAAATGACAATAAAAATATAAGAAATCAATAATGCAACATAGAGGAACATCAGCTGGATGTTCAAATTGGAACTGAAATTGAGTTGTAGAGTCACAGAAAACCACAGCACAGAAACAGGCCCTTTAGCCCATCTAGTCCATGCTGAACCATTTAAATTGCCCAGTTCCATTGACCTGCACCCAGACAATAGTCCTCCACAGCCCTCCCATCCATTTACAGTACCTATCCAAACTTCTTAAATGTTGAAATCAAAATCACATCCACCACTTGTACAGACATCTAGTTCCACACTCTCA
Source organism: Mobula birostris (assembly GCF_030028105.1). Lineage (NCBI taxonomy): Eukaryota > Metazoa > Chordata > Chondrichthyes > Myliobatiformes > Myliobatidae > Mobula > Mobula birostris. The sequence continues at coordinate 185,918,102 of NC_092375.1, forward strand.
CCTCCCTCTGAGTGAAGGAGTTTCCCCTCATGTTCCTTTTAAACATTTCACCTTTCACATTTAGGCTACGACCTCCAGTTGTAGTCTCATCTAACCTCAGCAGAAAAGACCTGCTTACGTTTACCATATCTATACCCTTCATAATTTTGTATCAAATCTCCATCTTCTACATTCTAAGACTAAAGCTCTAACTCAGGTCCTCCAGTCTGGCAACATCCTTGTAAATTTTCTCTGTACACTTTCAATCTCTTCACTCAGATCAAATGTCTACCACAGAAGGTTATGGAGGCCACGTCATTGAACGTATACAATAAGTAGGTAGATAGAGTACTGAATGCCAAAGGATTAGGGGAATGGGGTGAAGATGCATCAGCCGTGATCGCATTGAGTTCTGGTACAGATGCAAAGGGCCAACTGGCCTGTCCCTGTTTCTGCTTTCAGTGATTTTATACATTTTGATCAATGCTTGATTGTTTGTTCCTGTATTTTGAACAATAGACTGTATTCTGGGATCAGAGAACCCAAAACTGAGGGTCTGAAAAAGGCCAATGCAAAATGAAAATAAAGAATAGATGACTGTAGCAGTTTATGCACCAGGAAAGGCAGGGTAGCTCTCTCAGAGCTCAGAGGTGAAGGTAGTTCACTTATACACAATGTTTATGCAGACTGGCCCTACAAACTGATAGGAATGTCATTTGTAACTACTTCCAAGAGGACTACAACTTTGTCAGAGGGTTTGGAGGCTTGTGTGCCTCAATGACCCAGAGAGCAACATTAGCTGGAGTTGGGGCTTTGTGCCGAATAGTCCAAAAAAAACGAGGTCAAAGGTAGAAGGCAGACTAAGAGTGGTCCACCGGTCCTCCGGGTTCAGGGGTTCAGCTCAGGGCTAACAACCTTGAGTGCTAAATCAAAATACTTTCTTTACTTTATTGTCGCCAAACAATTGATACTAGAACGTACAATCATCACAGCGATATTTGATTCTGCGCTTCATGCTCCTTGAAGTACAAATCGATAGTAAATAGTAAAAATTTAAATTATAAATCATAAATAGAAAATAGAAAAGGGAAAGTAAGGTAGAGCAGAAAATCCGAGAGGCAGGTATGAATATTTGGAGGGTACGGCCCAGATCTGGGTCAGGATCCGTTCAGCAGTCTTATCACAGTTGGAAAGAAGCTGTTCCCAAATCTGGCCGTATGAGTCTTCAAGCTCCTGAGCCTTCTCCTGGAGTGAAGGGGGATGAAAAGTGTGTTGGCTGGGTGGGTTGTGTCCTTGATTATCCTGGCAGCACTGCTCTGACAGCGTGCGGTGTAAAGTGAGTCCAAGGACAGAAGATTGGTTTGTGTGATGTGCTGGGCTGTGCTCACGATCTTCTGCAGCTTCTTTCGGTCTTGGACAGGACAACTTCCATACCAGGTTGAGATGCACCCCAGAAGAATGCTTTCTATGGTGCATCAATAAAAATTAGGAGGGTTTTAGGGGACAGGCCAAATTTCTTTAGCTTTCTCAGGAAGTAGAGGCGCTGGTGGGCCTTCCTGGCAGTGGACTCTGCTTGGTTGGACCAAGTCAGGTCATTTGTGATATTGACCCAGAGGAACTTAAAGCTTTTGACCTGTTCCACTTCCGCACCACCGATGTAGATGGGGTTGTGCGGTCCGCTAATCCTTCTGAAGTTAACAACCAATTCCTTCGTCTTGCTGACGTTGAGGGATAGGTTATTGTCTTCGCTCCATGCCACCAGGTTCTTAATTTCCTCTCTGTACTCAAACTCATCATTACCCGAGATACGGCCTACAATTGTTAAAAAACCAGCAATGAAGAATCCTTCTACATCTGAGTGCGACAGTACTCCTGAGTCTCCACCCAGGACTTGCATGGCTGACAGTCGTGAAACGAGAAGAAGCTACTGACATTATGAAGGAAACCCTGAACGCCAGCAAGAGATGGAGGAACTTTATTACTGTCCTAAATGGCAGCAGCATTAGGTAGTAAAACTTTGCATCCAATCCATATCCTTTGCATTAATGACCGGTTGAAAGGCAGTTGTAACTTTGCTGTGAATGTCTAACTCTTGCTGTTTATGCCATAGAAAGTTTTACGAGGCAATACAGAGTGAAAACTACTTTTCTAGTTAAACCACATGCAAGGATGTTGTGGCATCTCTCAGTCTTCCAGCATTGCTTTACACTGCTCTCTCACACACTTTACACTGCTCTCTCTCTCACACTTTACACTGCGCTCTCTCTCACACTTTACACTGCTCTCTCTCACACTTTACCCTGCTCTCTCTCATACTTTACACTGCTCTCTCTCACACACTTTACACTGCTCTCTCTCTCACACTTGACACTGCTCTCTCTCTCACACTTTACCCTGCTCTCTCTCTCACACTTTACCCTGCTCTCTCTCATACTTTACACTGCTCTCTCACTCACACTTTACACTGCTCTCTCACACACTTTACACTGCTCTCTCACTCACACTTTACACTGCTCTCTCTCTCACACTTTACACTGCTCTCTCTGACACTTTACACTGCTCTCTCTCACACTTTACACTGCTCTCTCTCATACTTTACACAGCTCTCTCTCTCACACTTTACACTGCTCTCTCTCTCACACTTTACACTGCTGACTCTCTCTCACACTTTACACTGCTCTCTCTCTCACACTTTACACTGCTCTCTCTCACACTTTACCCTGCTCTCTCTCTCACACTTTACCCTGCTCTCTCTCATACTTTACACTGCTCTCTCACTCACACTTTACACTGCTCTCTCACACACTTTACACTGCTCTCTCACTCACACTTTACACTGCTCTCTCTCTCACACTTTACACTGCTCTCTCTGACACTTTACACTGCTCTCTCTCACACTTTACACTGCTCTCTCTCATACTTTACACAGCTCTCTCTCTCACACTTTACACTGCTCTCTCTCTCACACTTTACACTGCTGACTCTCTCTCACACTTTACACTGCTCTCTCTCTCACACTTTACCCTGCTCTCTCTCACACTTTACACTGCTCTCTCTCACACACTTTACACTGCTCTCTCACTCACACTTTACACTGCTCTCTCTCTCACACTTTACACTGCTCTCTCTGACACTTTACACTGCTCTCTCTCACACTTTACACTGCTCTCTCACACTTTACACAGCTCTCTCTCACACACTTTACACTGCTCACTCTCTCTCACACTTTACACTGCTCTCTCTCTCACACTTTACCCTGCTCTCTCTCACACTTTACACTGCTCTCTCTCTCACACTTTACACTGCTCTCTCTCTCACTTTACACTGCTCTCTCACTCACACTTTACACTGCTCTCTCACTCACACTTTACACTGCTCTCTCTCTCACACTTTACACTGCTCTCTCTGACACTTTACACTGCTCTCTCTCTCTCTCTACACTGCTCTCTCTCACACTTTACACTGCTCTCTCACACTTTACACAGCTCTCTCTCACACACTTTACACTGCTCACTCTCTCTCACACTTTACACTGCTCTCTCTCACACTTTACACTGCTCTCTCTCTCACACTTTACCCTGCTCTCTCTCACACTTTACACTGCTCTCTCTCACACACTTTACACTGCTCTCTCTCTCACACTTTACACTGCTCTCTCTCTCACACTTTACACTGCTCTCTCTCTCTCACTTTACACTGCTCTCTCTCACACACTTTACACTGCTCTCTATCTCACACTTTACACTGCTCTCTCTCACACCTTACACTGCTCTCTCTCTCACACTTTACACTGCTCTCTCTCACACTTTCACTCTTCAGTCTCATTCTCTCCTGCTATAAGCTGCACAGACTCTTAATCAACACACACAAAATGGTTGAAGAACTCAGCTGGTCAGGCAGCATCTATGGAAATGAATAATCAGTTGACGTTTTGGGCTGGCACCCTTCTTCAGAACTGGAAAGGAAGAGGGAAGACACTAGGATAAAAAAGGCAGAGAGAGGGGAAGGAGGATTGCTAGAAAATGATAGGTGAAGCTAGGTGAATGGAAAGGACTGGATATGAAGAAATCTAACAGGAGCGAAGAGATGACTGTAGAAGGAAAGGAAGCGGGGGGGGTGGTCCGTGGGAAAGTGACAGGCCGAAGCAGTGAGGGGACAGGAAAATTTTTATTACTGGATATTTTTTACAGTCTTTTTATCTTTCCCTCTCATTAAACCATTTCTCCCTCCTCTCCACATCCAGCTATTTGAGTGCTAATGTTATCACTATCCACTCTCCGCATTGCGTTCTATCTCCTTACAACTTTTACCAATGTGTTTCTCTCCACACTGACTCTACCACTTTCTGCTTTTCCTGGTCAACATATCCCTGAATCCTTCAATATCTGTCAGATTTTTAAACATTTATTTTCACTTCAGCGTAACACTTTGTTCTCTAAAAGATGAGGTGGATAGTTTCTTCGAACTTTGGATTTGTTTCTGTTTTCACTGTGATTTTAAAGGCATCCGTTAGTCTTGCGAGACCATGGATCTGCGCCTGGAAAGTCTTCACTCTCCAGGGCACAGGCCTGGGCGAGGTTGAATGGAAGACCAGCAGTTGCCCATGCTGCAAGTCTCCCCTCTCCATGACACCAATGTTGTCCAAGGGAAGGGCATTAGGACCCATACAGCTTGGCACCGGTGTCGTCGCAGAGCAATGTGTGATTAAGTGCCTTGCTCACGGACACAACAGGTTCCCTCGGCTGGGGCTCGAACTCCTGACCTTCAGGTCACTAGTCCAATGCCTTAACCACTTGGCCACGTGCCCATCACTGTGATGTTATGCACAGAATCCTACTGGTCTTGTACTTATTAACAGTGGCATTATAATGATTTACTGGAGATGAATTACAAGCCATCAGTGGATGGGGGATCAATGTGATCTCTAGTGACATTGTTCTGACCAAATATTTTAATTTCTAACGTTTAATTTTGCACATTATTTTGAACTTTGAAAATGTTAAGATAATTGACCCTTCATTTCTTTTCCATGGATGCTGCCTGTCCTGCTGAGTTCCTCCAGCATTTTGTGTGTACTACTCTGGATATCCATCATCTGCAGAAACAATCACTTATCTTCAAAAATTGAATGGGCTGGTTTTTTTTGGCCACAGATTTCAAACACTTCCAGAGCCTACAAGCTTCCTTTCAGAGGGAACGGTCATCAGAGAATAATCACAAAGCATTATTATGGATTTGCTTCTGACTAGGTTTAACATTGAATTACAGATATATAAATAGTTATTTGTTCTGTCCTTTTTTACACCAAATATGGTCTATAATTTGGGTTCCTGTCAGAAAATGAAAAGAAGGAAATACATCACTCTTTAAAGAGAAAGATTGTGTGGGCATAGGTATACCGTGAGCATACAGTAATCTGCAAAGGTCATAAACAGTGCCCCCTCCCCCCCGCACCGGGAGTTTTCATCTTTTATTGTTTTACAACATTGAATCAGTGGGTTTAATTTGGCTTTTTTTTGATATTCAGTGACTTGAAAATTTTATTGTATCCAACTCCTGACTTGTGCTTTTCAATAACCTTTTCACAGAGTTGTTTAGAGTGTTCTTTTGTCTTCATGGTGTAGTTTTTCCCCAGGATACTGACTCAACAGCAGTTGACCCTTCCAGAGACCGGTGTATTTTCACTACAGTCAATTGAAACACCTTGACTGCACACAGGCCTCCAAAAACAAATCTCCATTTAACCAGCTCTGTGACTTCCAAAACCAATTGACAGCACCAGTGATTACTTGGTGTCTCACATTAAGGGGGAGGGGTGAATACTTACACAATCAGTTATTTATGTTTTATATTTGTAATTAATTTAGATCACTTTGTAGAGATCTGTTTTCACTTTGCAATTAGCCTGCAGGCATTTCATCAGCAGTCGAGGTAACATTCTCAGTGCACAGTTTTTGGTGTTTCTCTCTGGGACTGCTCACATTTAGGTAGGAGTCCATTGCTTGCTCGGTCCTGATTGGCTACCCCTCCAGCTGAACTTGAATTACTGTCACCGTCCTGTAAACTTAACCAGTCTGGCCATTCTCCTCTGACCTAATCATTACCAGGCATTACTGTAATCATTACTGTCGCTCACTGGATGTTTCTGGGAGCTTTCTTTACACAATTCTCTGTAAACTCTAAAAAGCCTTGAAAGGATTCATTCACTGCCTTCCAAAAATTCAACTGGGTGGCTGAGGAACATTTCTTAACATTTGTAAAATATATATTTATACAATACAACAAACTACAAAATCAAGAAAGACACATAAATCAATTCGTGACCTTTTATTTTTGACCAGAACATTGAAACTTCAGCAGTGATAAATGCCTTTTAATTGATAACACCTCAAAATCCACACCTCAAATTTACTCCAAATTTTGATTCTATTCTCCAAAATCTTTGATAGTTTTGAAAGTTAAGATACTGACTGACACCGGAGAAAGCAATAACATTGCCTGTTTTCTATGATACAGAAAGAAAGGGATCACATCATATTTTACATTAGTGTCACTAGTACTATTTCCTCTTCATCATACTCAATCCCAAAACAATGCTAAAAGAGAGCTTTTGCTGGCTTGATTTTACCTCTTCTGAGCAGAAAATCAGAGATAGCAGTTGGCATGTAGGAGAGAGGAATCCAAAAAATCTTTGCATCGATTCCAGCAGAGTACCGAGTACGAGGATGAAGAGAAGTCAGAGCATGATTCAGGCACCACACCACTTTCATCAAATCTGGGTTGAGTTGCTTCTCCACTTTGGTTGTCAGGATTAAATAGACTGTAAAACAATATGAAAAGTACATTTAAAGAAAATTGTTTTTCAACTATGATATTGATAAGCACCATATATAACAGATGGCAGAGTATTAGAGATACATATTGTTTGCACAAAGGAAAGGTGAAGTGTTTTCAGATAGATTTTATTTTCCTGGGAGTCTGCTAATTTTTGTGATGAGTTGTTGACTTGTGCAGTAAAGGCTCACTCTCGGTGTTATGTTTTGTAACTCCAAACCAGGAAGATCTGGGAGTCCGAAACAAGACCACAAGACATAGGAGCAGAATGAGGCCGTCTGGCCCATCGGGTTTGCTCCGCCATTCAATCATGGTGGATCCTTTTTTCTCCTCCTCAACCCAGTTCCCAGCCTCCTTCTTATAACCTTTGATGCCATGTCCAATCAAGAACCTATCAATCTCTGCCTTAAATACACCCAGCAACCTGGCCTCCATAGCTGCAAGTGGTAACATGATTACAGTGAATGGCGGTGCTGGCTCGACGGGCCGAATGGCCTACTCCTGCACCTATTGTCTATTGTAACAAATTCACCACACTGGTGAAATGTGGTCTGACTCTGAGCTTACTTTTAGCGAGGCGCACGTGCATCATGTGGTAGCGTGATGACATTTGTAATTGCCATAGTTTTACATTTTTACAAAACGGTTTAATCAATCAATATATACACAAGATTACTCAAATATTGTTGAAATAGACAACAACCTGTATGCTCTCACAAGAGGAAACAGGTGGAGTTCCTGCCTCTTCTCCAAGAAATGGTTCTTGCTACCTGAAATCAAACAGGAAGTCCCTGACAGACCTCAACGTTTATATCTCCAGCCTCTCACTCCAATAAAATCCCATTTTATTACTCCTCGTGTCTCTTGTAACCCAGGTGACTGAGGAAGAATTTAATGGATTCTTTCTCTTCGATTGATGCTGGGTATATCGGCTTCCCCTCCCTTCTGGGAGACTGCATGCAGCTGCTGCTAGTGGGCTGGCGGTTTGAGGAACTGGGATGCAACCATGCAATCTAGAATGAATGGACCATCTGTACTCCTTATCACATTCATTTTGCATTATTACGATATATAGAATTACTGAAACTGTGTGTATTAACGCCCCAAATTGTGGTTCCATTCTCTGAAATCTTTGACAGTTTAAAATCAAGATTCCTGACTCACACCACCGAAAGGGATAATGTGGCCTATTTTCTACGATACAGGAAGAAAGGAATTTTTAAATGAAATTTTACATCAGTGTCACTATAGACTATCTACTATTGTGTCAATAGTTTAAAGTCTACAGACACAGCAGTAAATAAGGTTGAAAGAGTACAGAGAAAATTTACAAGGATGTTGCCAGCTTTGGAAGACCTGAGTTATAAGAAAGTATTAAATGAGTTAGGACTTTATTCCTTGGAGCATAAAAGATTGAGAGCAGATTTGGTATACAAAATTAGGAGGGGTACATGTCGGGTAAATGCAAGCAGGCTTTTTCCCACTGAGGTTGGGTGGGACTGCAACCAGAGGTCATGGGTTAAGAGTGAAAAGTGAAAAGTTTAGAGGGAACCTGAGGGTTGTAAAAGATTAGAGCAAGCTGTCAGCCTCTCTCTCTCCCTCTCTCTTCTCTCTCCTCTCTCTCTCGCCCCTCTCTCTTCCCTCCCTCCCTCGATGGAGGGAGAGAGAAAACCTGCCTGAGAAACCGAAGTGCTGATTATGGACTGTAGGTTTTCATGGGACTCTAGATCCGGGTCTTCCTGGGGGCTTTTGTTATTGCTTGTGTAACATTCAGTTATATTGGCTCGTGTATGTCTAGGGGAAATCCAGCCCAGCACCCGCCTCAACACTCCCCACAGGGTTGGTTGCCGCCCGAATCAATCACAAACATCAATCATCAGCCAGCACACCCAGTAAATTTTAACAAATACACTTTATAGATATTACTAATTCTATGACATTAATATACATTTGATACAGAGAGGAAAGTAATGAAAAAAAAGGCGCCAACACTTATCAAAGTCCAAGTTCTTTGCGCGCTACATTGGAGCTCAATTCGACTTCAGACGACCACCCGAATTCCGTCGACTCACGGCTCGGGACCACCCTGAGTGATCGACCGGAGCCTCTCCACACGTCCGCGGTCTTCCTCGTCTCTCCTCCGACTCCCCGCCAAAACTCAGTCCACAGTCATATCATACAGCATGGTTATCGAAAACAAAACGATACATAACCACCCATTGGCTAATAGAACCCTGTTATCTCATTTTAAAGTAAAACGACTGTTAGCGCAAACTCTCTTCAGCGTTAAAGCACAACAAAGCCGCATTCCCCAGATTAACATAACAAAGTCACCACTTTAAATGTAACAAAACAAAGACCCCGTACACTTGCATGATGGGAGGGTGGTGGGGTGGGGAGGGAGAGGAAATCAGTGCCTCAGCTGCTGCTTGTGCATGGAAGGTGTGAAGGAGTGGCTGGGCTTCACGTTTCTGATATTTCTATCATTCATTCTTTGGGTTTTGTTGTTTTGTGAATGTCTGCGAAGGTTAAGAATTTCAGGCTGTATACATTCTCTATATTAAATTGAACCAATTCATTTGAACAACTTATATATAAACATAAAAAACTCAAAAAATGGATTTTGCATTTTCTACACTATTCTGCTATCTACAGGTGAAGCATAGCAGTGGATGAATAATATTTATTGAGACAAGCTTCCTTTAGGTAATGTATCCATTTGGATCACAAGTTCATAATTGGATATCTTTAATTAAAAACATCTAAATATATATAAGATAAAAACAACTAACCTTTATCCATGTAATCATCCCCATATTCTTCTTGTACATCTGGCGGTAACCTACTCCACAGCCTGTTCATTTCCTGCCCTATGTCGTCGATATTACTCATGGGTGTTTTGAAAAAACCTGGCTCAATACAAGCTACTTTCACTCCAAAACACTTCATATCTCTCCTGCAAAATTACAAAATAAAACCATCATGTTGTTATGAACTTTTATCTACCAGCTTTTGTTTACTTTGTCCTTTTTTATTTTATGTATTATAATGTTCAAGCTGCTTTAAATGATAGACTATGAGGGGACCCAGTCAATCTTTTATGAAATAATAATAATAACAAAGTTATAGAGCATTTTTCCTACAGAAGATGTAATTCCAGGTGACTTACAAAGAGTAAAGATTAAAAATGAAAATAAAATACAAAATGATGTTCATTAAAAAAAAAAGGTTGAATAAGTAGGTAACACACACAAACTGCCTGAGGAACACAGCAGGCCAGCCAGCATCTATGGAAAGGTGTACAGTCGCTATTTCTGTTAAGATTTCTGTCTTAAGTGTTCCCAGCGATCTGGCCTCCACAGCCATATGAGGCAATGAATTTCACAGATTAACCACTCCCTGGCTAATGAAATTCCTCCTCATCTCTGTTGTAAATGGACGTTCATCTATGCTGAGGCTGTGTCCTCTAGTCTTAGACTCCTCCACCACAGGAAACGCCTCCGCATACTTCCTGTCCAGGCCCTTCAACAATCAATGTTTCAATGAGATCACCCCTTAATCTTCTGAATTTCAGTGAACAGACTTCTGAAGCCAGCAAACACTCCTCATATGACAAACCTTTCAATACCAGAATCATTTTTGTGATCCTTCTTTGAACCCTCTCCAATATCAGCAAATTTTATCTTAGATAAGGGGCTTAAAACTGCTCACAGTACATCAAGTGAGGCCTCACCAATGTTTTATAAAACCTCAATTACATACTTGCTTTGTATTCTAGTCCTCTCGAAATGTATGTGAACATTACATTTTCCATCCTTACCACAAACTCAAATAAAAAATTAACCTTTATGGAATCTTGCATGAGGACTCCCAAGGCCCTTTGCACCTCAAATTTTCTCTCCTTTTACATTATTCCCACTATTTCCCTCTTGCCAATCAACCACTGCTTTATCCACACGAGTATCTTTCCTGTAATACCATGGGCTCTTAGCTTCTGAAGCAGCCACATGTGCGGCAACTTGTTAAAGGCTTTCAGAAAATCCAAGTATTCAACATCCACCAATTCTCCTTTATCTATCCTGCTTGTTATTTCTTCAAAGAATTCCAACAGATTTGTCAGGGAAGTTTTTCACCTAAGGACACCATGCTGACTGCAGCCTATTTTATCATGTGTTTCCAAGTACACTGAAACTACATCCTTAAGAATCAACTCCCAACATCTTCCCAACCACTGAGGTCAGACTAACTGGCCTACAGTTTCCATTGTTCTCCCTCCTCCCTTCTGGAAGAGTGGAGTGACATTTGCAATTTTCCATTCCTCCAAAACCATGCCAGAATCAATTGGTTCCTGAAAGGTCATTAGTAATGCCTCCAGGATCTCTTCAGCTACCTCTTTCAGAATACTGGGGTATATACCATCTGGTCCAGGTAACTCAGCTACCTTCAGACCTTTCAGATTCCCAAGAACTTTCTCCTTAGTAACGACAACTTCACTCACTTCTATCCCCTGACATTCTCAAACCTCTGACATACTGCTAGTGTCTTCTACAGTGAAGACTGATGCAAAATACCCATTCAGTTCATCAGCCATTTCCTTCTTCCCCCATCACTACCATAGAGTCTAAATGGAAGAGGAAATATACAAGCACTCTGGTCCCTGACTCCAGCAGCAAAGATGACAAATTTCCTGGCCCCTGGTGCTCTGGTCCCCAAGCCCTGGTACCAGATCTTGGCTCAGGGCTCACTCTCAGTTCCTGGCTGATATCCTGCAGCAGGAGCAAGTCGGATAGTGAACCACCAGGATTCCCGAAAAACAAAATGCCAGATTAAAAGAACTCTGCTCTATTATGTTGATACATAAACAGAAGTATCAAGGAGAGCATCTTAATTTCAAGCTCACCTGAGACTGTCATTGAAGGCTTCTACACCAAATTTAGAGATGCAATATGGTCCACTTCGAGGGCTGATCCTTCCAAATACACTTGCAATATTCACTATTCTGCCTCGTGCCCGCTTTATCAGTGGAAGTACACTCAGTGTGACCTCAATAAGTCCAATCAGGTTGACATTCAACACGGCTCTGTAATCATCTATCATAAGCCAGTCAACAGGTACAGTGGCGTTCATGATGCCAGCATTGTTAACCAGCCCCCAGAGTCCTATAATTGTTGAAATGAACAAAAAAAAAAATTTAATGTCAGATTACCCTTTATTATAATTGATTGGCCCCTAATAGTGTCTTGTGATTTCACACATAAAACCCACATTGAAGCCAAAAAAAAATTATATTTTTATACACACACACACACACACACACACACACACACACACACACACACGCACTTATATGCAGTCCACATACAAAACGTTAATGCTGTTGCCCTAGTGTTACAGGTTCATCATGCTCCTTGTCTTATATTTAAATTCTTGGTGGAGTAATGGATGAATAGTAACTATTAAAGTGTTTAATTAATTTAGAAGTGTTGGTGCGTGGCCAAGAGGTTAAGGTGTCAGTCTGGTGATCTGAAGGTCGCTATCTGAGCCTAAGCTGAGGCAGCATGTTGTGTCCTTGAGCAAGACACTGAACCACACATTGCTCTGCGACGACACCGGTGCCAAGCTGTATCGGCCCTAGTGCCCTTCCCTTGGACAACATCTGTGGCGTGGAGTGGGGAGACTAGCAGCATGGGGAACTGCCGGTCTTCCAGACAACCTTGCCCAGGCCTGCGCCCCGGAAACCTTCCAAGGCGCAAATCCATGGTCTCACGAGACTAATGGATGCCTATTATAATGATTTAGAAGGATCAGTTGAACACTGTGTTAATGAACACATATTGTTTGAATAAAAAACAGGCATTAGAACAAAAGATCAAAGAGTTTGATTGTTTCTGGGTCTCTCTATGCTTATCACACTTGTATTTACTGGGGTACCTTTCACTGCTTTATTGTACTTTGCACTGACTGGAAGTCACGATCAGAGCTTGGACCCAGGGGTGGTTTCATGAGTGAGTTGAAATTCGGAGCTCCCCCTGACACAGCAACAAGTAGCATCTAAGAATCGTGAGCTCTGAAATCTTTGTATTTTGTGTGCTTTATTTGTGCTTTCTATTTTATGAAAATAAATAGGCTTAAATTACTTTATTGTTCTTGTATGCTTGTTAGCACATCTCCTGGAAACACAGATTGTTTGGGTCTAATCAACCAAACCCACTACACTCGCTCAAAAGACTGCAAGTGCCACAGATCAAAAGGATGCCAGGAATTTAATGGAACTGACTCGCACTAGATGCAGGGAGACCTTTTCTGCCTTCACTCAAGAGCTTTCCCCATTTCCTTAAGCTAGGCAGATAGGTAGACTCCATTCTCAGTGTAGTTATAGTTTGAAGACTGTTTTAATGATCACTAATATATCACAGTATACAAGCAGCTGAGTGAAAAGACAGTATTTTAGGCATTCTCACAAAAGACGGATTCAAATATATATCAAAACTCCTTTGACTCCGAACAAAGTGCTTCCTGCTTCAGAATGGTCAATCTGATGATGACGGTTAGTTGCTAACAACACAAATAAAAGTAATCAACAACAGCTGCAAACTTACAATTAGGCATTGAGAGCTCGTAGCTAGAAATAAAACAGCAAACTAAATGGGTGGGGTGGGAGGGGGTGGACATAACAGTACCTCCACCCTCCAGAATCAGAAAGACAGGTGTGTTAAGAGGGCCTGAAGGATCACTGGGGACCCGAGTCACCCCAACTCACAAACGGTTCCAGCTGCTACCATCCGGGAAGCGGTACCGTAGCATAAAAGCCAGGACCAACAGGCTCCGGGACAGCTCCTTCCACCAGGCAATCAGATGAATTAATTCATGCTGATACAATCCTATTTCTATGTTACACTGATTGTCCTGTTGTATATACTATTTATTATAAATTACCATAAATTGCACATTTAGACGGAGACATAACAAAGATCTTTACTCATGTATATGAAGGATGTAAGAAATAAAGTCAATTCAATTCAAAAGTCTAAGAAATAAATTTAATCACGGCAGTGGATTCCAATTAATTGAGCCATCGGTTAATCAGTCTCCTATTTGACACAAAGAATAAAAACAGAAAATCGAGAAAACAGCCAGGATGCCCTTTATTTGGAACATCATGATATTTAATTGGGACAGGAGACTGTTGCTGAACTGTTCCTAATTAGAGTCAGTTAACTGATGGTTTGTCTCTTTCTTTGTATACCTTTTAAACTATTTCCATGAAACTTTGACTTAATTGTGGTACCCACTTACCTGAGCCAAAATGTGCTGTTCCTGATGTGTCCTAACCAACCAGAAATCAAATCAGAACAGTCATTCCAAAGACAACACGGAATTCAATCAACCTACATGAAATGCCAGCAATACTCTTAAGAGCATGGAAACCATGTCTAACAAAGGATTCATTTATTGAGATACAGTGTGAACAGTCCTTTGCGCCCCTTAAACCCACACCACTCAGAACTCCCCCGATTTAACCCTAGCCTAATCACAGGACAATTTACAATGACCAGTTCACCTACCAACCAGTACTTCTTTGGACCGTGAGAGGAAATGGAGTCACCCAGAAGAAACCCACATGTACACGGCCAGTACGTAGAAACTCTTACAAGCAGAGGCGGGAACTGAACCAGGGTCAACTGTATTGTAAAGTGCTGTGCTAAACACTACACCACCGTGGATCTCCTGCCTTTGGAGGCAGAGCACAGGAGGATAACATGACATCCCCTTCGACTCAATAGGATGAATGGCCTAATTCTGCTCCTATTCTTTATGGTCTTATGAAAACATCTGTGCAAACTGTAACAGAGTTAATGCTTCAGATCAAAGACCCTTCATCAGAAGTAGGTCAATGAGAAAATAAATTGGTTTTCAGTTGCAGAGAGGGTTGGAAAGGCATGGAATTGGCAGTAGTAATATCTGTACATTTGCATGCTCCTGAATCATTGATTGTGTGCCTTCAGGCTTCTGTACGTCCTCCCTTATGGTAGGAACGAGAATGAAGCATAACCTGGGTGGTGGGAGTCCTCAATGATGGATGCTCTCTGAAGGTGTCCTGGGTACTACGGAGTCTAGTGCCATGATGGAGTTGACTAAGTTCACAACTCTTTGCAGCTTGTTTCAATCCTGTGCAGTAGACCGCTTCCCCCCCCCCCCCACCACCTCAATACCAGACAGTGATGGAACCAGTTAGAATGCTTTCCATGGTACATTTGTGAGTGTTCTGGGTGACATAAAATTCTCCTTGACCTCCTAATGAAATATAGTTGCTGCACTTAATACTCCAAATGTGACCCAACTACTGTTTTACATGCTTCAACATGAACTCCCAATTTGTACACTCAATGCCCTTCTGCTATCTTTACCACCTCATCCACCCATGTTGCCACTTTTAGGGAGTTATGCAGCTGCACCCCAAAATCCAACTGAAAGCCTGTGTCCTTGATGCTCCTACCATTTACTTTCCTCTTGCGTTTGACCTTCTAAAATGCAACACCTTCAATTCGTCCAATGGTGGGGGAGCCTAGGGCCAGAAGGCACAGCCTCAGAATAGAGCGCTATACATTTAGGATGAAGGTGTGGAGGAATTTCTTTAGCCAGAGAGTGGTGAATCCGTGGAATTCATTGTCATGGGCAGCTGTGAAGGCCAAGTGGTTGGACATAGTTAAGGCAAAGGTTGATGCATTCTTGATTAGTCAGGGCATGAAAGGTTATGGGGAGAAGGCAGGAGGTTGGGGCTGAGAGGGAAATGGATCAGCATTGATGGAATAACAGAGCAGACCCAGTGGGCTACATGGCCAAATTCTGCTCCTATGTCTTATGGAATTCATATTGAATTTTACACACAGGATTAATTCCATGAACATGCCTGTCCCAAGCCTTTTAAGGTGACTTTTCTTTTTTTGTTGCTATTATGACACATGAGTTTCACTTGAAAGGCTAGCATTTGCCTTCCAAGTTGATCACCCCTTCATAAAGATATGGAGGACCATCTGCTTGAACTGTTGTATATCGGATGAAGATATGTATGTTGGTTGCAAGTTGTAGGGTTTAGATTCAATGATGTGGAAGTGGCAACACATTTCCAAGGTAGAATGTGTGTGATTTCCAGTCAATGGTGTTCCTATAAGCATGCTGGCTGTGTTTGGGAGGTACTAATGGACAAGCGTAGATGAGCACCAAAAAGACAGTCTGTAATGATCAATAAGCAAACTGTTTGGAATCAAATGACCTTGTCTCATGTCTCAGGGTGGAATATGTCTGCACCCAGACCACCTCTACCCCAGCATAATTTCTCTGTTGCCTGACCCACTCCCCTCCCTCGGCGCCCCACTGTCGCCATTCCTATTTGCTCTTGCCAGATTTACATACTTGCTCCCTGCTCCATGTTGAGAAAAAGTCTTATACACCCTGGCTCTATACTTATGTGTATATTATATTTATATATAAAAGCCCCTTCAAATAGAGAATTTACAAATATGGAGTATTACTGTATGCCTTTTCAGTTCTGAAGCAAATGTGATGGCTACCCTTTATCTCTTTTACCAATCAACTTCCCACTCCCTCCCACTCTCCCAGTTTCAATTATCATCGGCCACCTTGCACGTCTTCCTTCCTTCTATCTTCTTACTCTGAATTCTCCCCTTCCTTTCCAGACCTGAAGAAGAATCTGGGGGCAAAATGCCAACTGTTTATTCATTTCCATAGATGCTGCTTGGCCTGCTGAGTTCCTCCAGCATTTTGTGCATTTTGTTTTGTAGAACACCTTAACACTTTTTTATCTTCTCTATTTGGTGTTGCACTGTACTGCTGCCAGAAAATTGACAAATTTATCAACAAAAGCCAGTGATATTAAAACTGATTTGATTACTGAAGATTTTCAAAACGCATTTACTGCTTTACATTTTTTAAACATATGGTGATATCACGTGTCATGTGTATGCACATGATTGGACAGAGTTATGAGCATGCATAGAAATGAGAGAATGATCTAGAAACTGTATGTTAAAGACGTACTTGCTGTTGTAAATAAAATTCTAGCTTTAATTCTTCCAGAATATGGTTTGTTCTTAGTAACCCACGATTCGTGTAAAGAACACAACATGGTGTCAGAAGTCGGTCTGGAAGAATAATTCCTTTCGCTAACACGGCAGAAGTGAAGATAATCGAACAAAAAGAGCACAAGCTTTTTTGTTGTTTGCTAACAGCTTTAAAAATGGAAGTTCTGCAACCCCCATCAACGCTTCAGCTGACTAGAAACGTAGCTGAAAATTGGAAAAGACTTAAACAGCATTTTGAAATTTATTTATCGGTGATCGGAGCATAAAATAAAACAGAAAAAACGAAAGCAGCGATCCTACTCCATGTAATAGGGGATGAGAAAATGTAGATAATTTGAATCTAAAAGTGTTAATCGACAAATTTGAAGCATTTTGTATACCGAAGTGTGATGTGACGTATGACTGCTACAATTTTTTCTAATGTCGGCAGAGACCTGGTCAAACGATTGATCAATTTGTTAGGGAGTTGAGAAACCACAGTAAAAGATGCAAGTTTGCAGAGTTTACAGACTCTCTCATTAAAGACAGAACTGTTTGCGGCATTCTGGATAATGGTCTGAGAGAAAGACTATTAGAACTAGATTTGAATTTGGAAAAAGCTGTGGCACTCTGCAAAGTTTCTGAGTCGGTGACGTCACAGGCTAAAGAACTTTTTATTGAGAATTGCAACCTTCACGTTGCTCACAAACATATTAGAAAAAATAATAAAACGGCAACGAAATCCACAGAGAACAAGACGTCATCTGAAAGGAAAAAAGTTTGTGATCGCTGTGGGCGGGAGCACTGACCTAAAAAGTGTCCAGCCTATTGGAAAATGTGCAACAACTGTGGTAAGAGTAATCATTTTTAATGCTGTTGCAGAAGTAAAAAGGAAATAAAACACGTAAATGCTGTGCTTGAAAATAAATGTGAGTAGTTTTATATAGATGTGCTTTGTGAAAACAAACAAGTAAGAATGAATGGACTTTTCCATCGCAAGTGAACCGAAATATTATTCTGTTTAAATTAGATACTGGAGTACAAGTAAATGTTCTTGCAGAATCTGAGTTTAATGCATTAAAGCCAAGACCAAAGTTACATCAGACAAATATAAAAGTGACTGGGTATTCAGGTGCAGACATTCCAGTTAAAGGAACATGTGCAGAAAAAGTATCACACAAAAATATTGAGCACATACTTTCATTTGTGGTAGAGCCAAAAAATGTACTGAATTTGGTAAAAAGAGTCTTCGTCCTGGACAGTGATACAGAGTCAGAGTACAGTGGACAGAAGCCAGACTTGCCAGTACAGTACAATACGGATCTGAAGCCAAAGAGTGACAAGAATCAGGATCCAACTGAAGAAGTGAAAGCACAAGTGAAGGAATTGAGAAGTTTTATTGAAATGATGAAGTCTCAGCATAAAAAAGAGATTACACAGTTAATGGATGAATTGCGATTTCTTCTCAAAGACTTTAAGAAAGAGCCAACTTCAGAGTTTCAGTTAACTGGTGCAGACTGGACGAAACAAGGAAATAACAACGAAACACAAGTACTGTGTGAACCACTTAGAAGGTCTACTTATGTTCTTAAACCCCCAGAGAGACTGATAGAGACATGTTAAATGATGCTTCTGTTTGTTTAATGTTGCTAATTGTTTTTCTTTTTAAGGAAAGGAAGATGTGGTGATATCACGTGTCACGTGTAAGAACCTGATTGGACAGAGTTATGAGCATGTGCGGAAATGAGAGAATGATCTAGAAACTGTATGTTAAAGATGTACTTCCTGTTTGCTGTTGTAAATAAACGTTCTAGTTTTAATTCTTCCAGAATATGGTTTGTTCTTAGTAACCCACGACAGAACAGATTAGACCCTCTTTATTTGAGAAACAGGGACAGTTCACATTAAGCAATATGATCTAAGACAGGGGTAGCAACCTACGGCCGGCGGGCCAGGTCTGGCCCACAAAGGTATTTTGACTGGCCCGCAAGTAAATATTGAGATACTATGCTTATCCGGCCCGCGAGCAGTTTTTCCTTATTCTGAGTGTTTCACACAACCAACTGACGGACATGCATGACGTCCTCTTACACTGGACCCAGGTTCCCTTTTGTTCCAGACCAAACACTGGTATATACGAATGACGGGAAGGCAGACTACCTTATTAATATGTATTAGATACTGTGCGTGTACGCACAGATTTTCAGATGGGATCATTCAAATTTGTAAACAGAAACAACGTCACTGTGTTTTAACAAGAAAACCACGCTAAATATCCAGATATTTACATGTGCTACGATACTTGTTGAATAACTCGCGTTTCGAAATACAATCACAAAAATTCCAACGGCAATGAATGCAAAACGCAGGAAGGTAGACGCTGAGTGCTGAAAAAGCAGTGAAAATGAAGGAGATACCCGTGCCGGCTACAAGGTCTCAAAACGTATTGCAGAAAAGATGAAGCCTTTTACAAATGGAGAGTTTGTCAAAGAATGTTTACTGGCAGTGGTGGCTATTGTTTGTCCTGAAAATAAATCTTTATTTGCAGCTATCAGCCTGTCAGCAAGAATGATCACCCGGCGAGTTTTAGAAATGTCAGCAGATGTTAAAAGTTGTTTAAGGGATGCCTGCAAAGAATTGCATTTTTTTTTCCAATTGCGCTTGATGAGAGTACAGACTTGAGAGATGCAGCTCAACTTGTGGTGTTTGTGCGAGGACTGACCTCAACTTTTCAAATTTTTGAGGGGTTTATTCAATTAATTCCTATGAAGGACACGGTTACTGGAGCAGACATTTTTGAAGCTTTGCTGAAAATGATGTCAGAAATGAAACTTAATATGTCGAAGCTAATTGGCATCACAACTGATGGGGCACCAGCAATGGTGGGACAAAAAAACTAAACTGAGTTCTGTGATTACTAATTAGCAACCTTGGTTAAGCACAAATGGTTTTATAGCATGTGTTATTCACTAATTTGAGGAAAAACATAACTAGATGTATTTAAATGGATAATTCCAAAATTTCAATTTTTTTTAATGGCATTTATCTGGTCCACTGTCCGCTCATTAATACGTGATCCAGCCCATAGAGGCAAAAAGGTTGCCGACCCCTGATCTAAGAATTGACAATTTCTATTTGGCAAAGATGAAGGTTTAAATTTAAATTACCTTTTCCCTTTACCTCTGATTTTACAAATTCTGCTGCCTTCCCAATGCTCTCAGACTTGGTAACATCAAGTTGAATTGTTTTGAGTCTCGATGATGTCCTGCTCTCCAGTTCTTCAGCACCCTTCTCAGTAAAACAGGCAGCCAGAACATGGAATCCCTGCTGGTCCAGATGCTGGGCCAGAAGATTTCCAAAGCCAGAGTCACAGCCTGTGATGTACACGTGCTTGTCAAATATATTTGTTATCTGTTTCCTGTCTCTGTACCGCCAGTACAGGAAGCAAAGTACCAGCGACAGAATCAGATAGCCAAGCATTTCTGAAACTAGAGAAAAACATGCAGCATTTCAGAAAATATTTCAATTGTGTGAAGTCATTGAAAAATAATTCTGAGGTTCAACAAGTGCACTAGGGAACACAAGAGTCCAGAAAATTTGATGTAATTTATTGGTAAGATTAGATCCTACTGTAAGGGAAATACAGATATGGTGATGAATTCTCAAACTAAGAAGTGTCTTGCCTGATCGAGAGACTTTTGCGAATGAAGCACAAGTGTCTGACCGATGGAAACAATATTGTGAAATGTGATGTTTCATCGTCTTTAGCACACCAAAAGCTACAAAAGCTTAATTGGCTTATTCTTTAGTCACAGAAAAGTACAGGTAAGAAAGCGGCCCTTCGATCCGTCCAGTCCATGCCGAAACCATTTAAGCTGCCTACTCCCATTGACCTGAACCCAGACCATAGCCCGCCATACCCCCACCATCATAAACACTGAAATCCAGCTCGCACGCACCAGTTGTGCTGGCAGCTTGTTCCACACTCTCACAACCATCTCAACAAAGAAGTTTCCCCTCATGTTCCCCTTAAACTTTTCATCTTTCAACCTTAACCCATGACCTCTGATTGTAGTCCCACCCAACCTCAATGGAAAAAACCTGCTTGCATTTACCCTAGCGATACCCCTCATAATTTTATATACCTCTATCAAATCTCCCCTCTACCTTGTACATTACAAGGAATACAAGGTGACGATATGTACTTTGATAATAAATTTACCCAAACTTGTTGCAGATGTGGTCATCACGAATCGCAATGGTCTCATCAGCTCCCACATCAGCCGCTACAACACACCGCCTGATCCTGTATCCTTACTTCATTTCATTAGTTGCAATTTCATTAGTATCCCGGTACCAAACGTACCTGATCTTACCTGCTACTCACCTGTCCCACAGACTCACACAACAGATACTGCAAAGTCGACTCCGAAATCTCTGAAGCTAAAAGTTCAGAGGCCCCACCCTATCTCTGTCCCCTCCCACAATGGGAGTTCCGCTTAAACTTCACTTTTTATTGGCCCAAGTGAAACACGACGCAACAAGAGTTCCTCTTCTCAATTACATATGTTCTCGCAGGGATCCTCGTCGCAGCCTGTTTCCGCTCTCGCACAGAAACTCTAAAGCAAAATTAACTATTCATAATAAAATATTCACAAGAATAAAGCGTTCCACATCTTTTCATTCTTTACATTCATGGTTAATGATTTTCATATTGGTCTAGCGCTGTTGTCAGTAACATGGCGCTCTCCTGTTTTATATTAAATACTACAAGAATTGAGGAGATTCCTCACCACTCCCTCCCCTTTCGGCCCTTCCCTCTGCACCAGGAGAAGAACCCTACACCTTGGGCTCGCACAGATTTCATCATCACTACTCCAAAGTGAAAAGTACTCGCGACTCGCTCCCGTTTTCGCTCAAGCTAATCCAGAGTGAAAATCTCAGACTTCAAACGAAGAATGTGCGAACCGAAATTTCGTGTCCGCTTTCGCATTGCCATCCCTGGTACTGAGGTCCACAGGTTATCACCAAGTCAGAGACACTGGACTCCTAAGCAGACATTCTCCTCCAAATTCCGTCATGTGAAGAGCTTCTCCGGGTGGATAAAGGAAAGGATTCAAAATGTGCTCGAGGCTTCCTGGAAGCAATGTGCTGTTAAATCCCGGTCAATGTCACTCACCCATGCTACGCAGGCAATCCTAAATACAACCTAAATTCTGAAGTTCTATGACTCAATCACAGCACCCGAGCAGTGTACAGAGTTGCTGACTGTCTTGTCACAGGGCTGCAAATCTTGTAATTTTTTTCATGAGTTGTTATACTATAACACTTAAAGGTCAATGTTTAAAGTAAATATTACTATCAAAATGCACATATGTTACGACATACAACCCTGACATTCATTTTCCCGCGGGCATACTCAGCAAATCTATAGAACAGTAACTAGAACAGGATCAATGAAAGATCAACTGGAGTGCAGAGACAACAAACTCTGCAAGTGCAAATGTAAATAAATAGGCAATAAATATTGAGAACCTGTGATGAAGAGTCTTTAACAGTAAATCCATAGATTAGAAACATAGAATTTCTACAGCACAATACAGGCCCTACAGCCCACAAAGCTGTGCCGAACATGTCCTTACCTTAGAAATTACCTAGCTGAGCTCCATGTACCTGTCCAGGAGTCTCTTAAAAGACCCTATCATATCTGCCTCCATCACCTTTGCTGGCAGCCCATTCCATGCACTCACCACTCTCTGCGTAAAAAATTTACCCCTGACATCTCCTCTGTACCTACTTCCAAGCACCTTAAAACTGCTTCAGCCCTGGGAAAAAGCCTCTGACTATCCGCATGATCAATGCCTCTCATCGTCTTATACAGCTCTATCAGGTCACCTCTCATCCTCCGTTGCACCAATGAAAAAGGGCCTAGTTCACTCAACCGATTCTCATACGGCATGCTCCCCAATCCAGGCAACATCCTTGTAAATCTCCTCTGCACCCTTTCTATCTGCAGTTTGTACATACCCCTCACTGTGACGGCATGAGTTTCCTCCGGGTGTTCCAGTTTCCTCCCACAGTGCAAAGACGTATTGGTTGGTAGGTTAATTAGTCATTGTAAATTGTTCCGTGATTGGGCTAGCATTGAATCGGTGGTTGCTGGGCAGTGCGGCTCAAAGTGTCATGGTCCGGTCCATGAACTCCGCATTCCAGTTCACGGTCCGGTCCTTCGATCCGTTTCCCATTGTTCTGTTGGGTGTTCTATTTAAGGCACATGATTCTTGTTTGGGCAGACACATAAATATCTCAAGAGACTAGGGCTTGGCTGCTGGATTGTTCCTGTATAAACCCCCTGTCTGAATCTCTTTTCTGCCCCTTCCTCCTGACTATTGGCCTGTAGCTCTGACATCAATTGCTATGAAGTGCTTTGAGTGATTGGTTATGGCACACATCAACCACAGCCTACCGGTCATCCTCGATGCTTTGCAATTCACCTACTGGAGCAACAGGTCAACGGCAGATGCCATCTCTCTGGCCCTACATTCCTCCTTAGAACACCTGGAGAGTAAAGACGCATACGTAAGGCTCCTTTTCATTGACTACAGCTCTGCCTTTAATACCATCATTCCAAATAAACTGATTCCTAAGCTCCAGAACCTGGGCCTTAGCACTCAGATCTGCAGCTGGGTATTCAACTTCCTCACAGACAAGACCCAGGCTGTAAAAATAGGGGACAAGCTCTCTTCTACAATCACGCTGAACACAGGTGCCCCACAAGACTGTGTACTCAGCCCCCTGCTGTACTCACTGTACACCCACTACTCAGCCAAGTTTCCATCAAACTCAGTATATAAGTTTGCAGATGACACCACAATTGTAGGCCGTATCTCGGGTAATGATGAGTTTGAGTACAGAGAGGAAATTAAGAACCTGGTGGCATGGTGCGAAGACAATAACCTATCCCTCAACGTCAGCAAGACGAAGGAATTGGTTGTTGACTTCAGAAGGAGTAGCAGACCGCACGACCCCATTTACATCAATGGTGCACAAGTGAAACAGGTCAAAAGCTTTAAGTTCCTCGGGGTCAATATCACAAATGACCTGACTTGGTCCAACCACGCAGAGTTCACTGCCAAGAAGGCCCACCAGCGCCTTTACTTCCTGAGAAAGCTAAAGAAATTTGTCCCGTCCCCTAAAACCCTCACTAATTTTTATAGATGCACCATAGAAAGCATTCTTCCAGGGTGCATCACAACCTGGTATGGAAGTTGTCCTGTCCAAGACCGGAAGAAGCTGCAGAAGATGGTGAACATGGCGCAGCACATCACACAAACCAATCTTCTGTCCTTGGAGTCAATTTACACCGCACGCTGTCGGGGCAGTGCTGCCGGGATAATCAAGGACACGACCCACCCAGCCAACACACTTTTCATCCCTCTTTCCTCCGGGAGAAGGCTCAGGAGCCTGAAGGCTCGTACGGCCAGATTTGGGAACAGCTTCTTTCCAACGGTGATAAGACTGCTGAACGGATCCTGACCCGGGTCTGGGCCGTACCCTCCAAATATTCGGACCTGCCTCTTGGTTTTTTCCCACTACCTTACTTTCCCTTTTCCATTTTCTATTTATGATTTACAATTAAAATTTTTACTATTTACTATTGATTTGTACTCCAGGGAGCGCAAAGTGCGATATCAAATATCACTATGATGATTGTACTCTCTAGTATCAATTGTTTGGTGACAATAAAGAAAGGTAAAGCCTTGCCCTGAAACCAGTGTCTGAAGCCTCGCCTTGCCTCACCTGTAACCTTTGCCCGCACTGCTGTCAAGTTCAACTGTCGGAGCAAGATAAGGAACTGTCTATCGTTGTTTTGAACTGTCTCTGTGTCCATGCCTTCACAAGATAGGTCCGGCCATTTGCCGCTACCTAGTTTTGGGAACCATCTCGTCATGTTCAGCATTCTGTGTATGAGTCCCGGCCCTACGTCCCGTTCCCAAGGAGGGCTCCTGGCTCTGTGTTCCATGTTCCTGTCTCTGAAGTCTAAGACTCTGTGTTCCTGTGCTCTCGACCAAAGCTCTGTGTTCCTGTCTTCCCCAAGACCAAGGCTCTGTGTTCTGCATTCCTGTCGTCCCAAGTCCAAGATTCTGAGGTTCCTGTCGTCCCAAGTCCGAGGCTTGGCGGTTCCTGAGTACCAAGTCAAGGCTTCGTGTTCTCATCCTGTCCATGTGCCTTGTCCTGTCCATGTGGCGCCTCGTCCTGTGCAGGAGCTGCCTGGTCTACTCCTGTCTCCAAAGACCACGGCATGTCTTCGCCTAGTTCCGGAGTCTAAACCCGAGTCAAGACCCAGGTTCTGGGTCCTTGTCCATTCTCTGGCCCAGAGTCCGAACCCAAGCCTCAACACGTCCTCACCTCGAGGAACCCAAGCCTCGTCACGTCCTCGCCTCGAGGAACCCAAGCCTCGTCACGTCCTCACCTCGAGGAACCCAAGCCTCAACATGTCCTCACCTCGAGGAACCCAAGCCTCGTCACGTCCTCACCTCTAGGAACCCAAGCCTCGTCACGTCCTCACCTCAGGGAATCCAAGCCTCATCACGTCCTGTAGCAACGTCATGTCCTCGCTTAGTTCCGGGGTCCGAGCCCGAGTCAAGATCCAGGTTCTCGGCCCTTGTCCAGTCTCTGGCTCGGTGTCAAAGCCTAGGCTCCTGGTTCCCAGTTCCTAGTCCTGGTCCCGCTTTCCTAGCCAATGTCCTAGCCCAAGTCTGTGTTCTTGTCCCAGCTCCTAGTCTGCATCCAGTCACGTCCCTAACTCTAGTCTCTAATCCTGTCCAGTTCCTAGTACTTTAGTGTCTGTGTCTTGCATTTGGGTCCGCACCCAGCGCCGCACCTTATGACACAAAGGGCCAGAAGGGCCTCTTGCGCGCTGGATCTCAATAAATAGAGAAAAATAACTTCTTGATATTAATTTGACTGATAGAGGGCAGGATTCCATTTGAGTCAAAGGATATAAATACTCTGTTGCAATATTCACTCTATTGATACCCAGAAGGGTTGTTTTAGGAATTACAAAGGGATCAGTCATGTTCTTATTAACTGACAAAGCAGTTAAGAGTGGTTGACTTGCATTCTCCTGCTCCTGTGACATATATTTTATTCGTGATTTAAAATAACAGATTAAACCTGGAGTAGTTTTATCAATAGAAGTATATATTTAAGGTGTCAAACATAAAGTGCTGGAGAAACTCAGCAGGTCAGGCAGCATCTCTGGACATGAATAAACAGTTGACGTTTTGGGCCAAGACACTTCTTTGGGACTGGAATGGTGAGGAAGACACCAGAATAAAAAGGTGGGGGAGGGGAAGGTGAAAGGAACCAGGTGGTAGGAACGTTTTTACATCATCTCTATTCAGAAAATGCTGTGATGTCTTCGCCTGTGGGATTACTTCAATATCTTTGGATTTTGTTGTTTGATCTTATAATACAAAAAGAAAAAATGTAAACATTTCTGAGGATTAATTTGGAGAAGTAACAGTATAAACGAATATTGCAACAGAATACATTTATCAATCTTTTATTCCTAATCCCAGAACCTTTTATTTTCAAATAAATGGCTGTTTTGATAATGTGAACAGGGTATATCTTGATCGCACATTAAGCTTTCTATCATCAGCAGTTTGGTAAGAGACCATTGAATATAGGTTTCACTTTTTTAATAATTCAGAAATAACTCCAGTGTGCTCATGTTATTTATTATATGCGATTAGCCACATTGATTTTATCAAATTCCTTCAGAGAGCAAGTTCAGTAGTTTGCACATTCAGAATCGCCTTTCTAAACTTGAAATCAGTGGCATAAGCTCAACCTTCAGATTTCCACAAATTTCAACCTTGATTATAAGTCAGCTTCACCTATTGCAAAATTATTGACATAATCTCTCAAAAATTGATAAATATAAACACATTTATAACATTACATACCTCATACTTATACACATCCAGTGCAAAGAAATAAATTAAAAGCTCAGCATTAAAAAAAGACTTCGCAGACAAAAACCAAAAATGATAAAAGTTGGCATATCATATAAGCAAAATGGTACTGGTTTGCACTAATTATTTAATGGGATTCTAGTACCCAAATATATCTGACATATCCTAATATTCTGGCTCTGTATAAAACTATATTGTGTCAGAGAAAAAGCAATCACTGTCCTCCACGCTTCTGAATCCTTTTTGACGAGAGTGGCTGTATCTTTGAAAGTATTCTCTGTTGGGCGGAAGGCTAAAGGCTTATCTTTTTTTGATTGCATTTAGTATGCTTCTGCAGTGGGTAAATTACTGGACCAGTACTCAGGGTTCACTCCTAACCCATTTGATAGTAAGACTACGAGTATGATACCATTTCACAGATCAGATTTGCAGAGTAATATCTTGGCATTCATATGATGCAGTCAGTGGTAATTTCATCCATAACAGGGGAATATTGAGAGCATCCTGACAAGCTGCATCTCCATTAATTAATGGATGAGGCTCAGTCCAGCACGGGTAAAGCCCTCTCCACCATTGAGCACATCTACATGAAACGATGTCGCTAGGAAACATCATCCATCTTCAGGGACCCCCACCACCTAGGTCATGCTCTCTTCTCACTGCTGCCATCAGGAAGAAGGTACAGGAGCCTCATGATTCACACCACCATGTCCAGGAACAGTTACTACCCCTCAAACATCAGGCTATTGAATCAAAGGGGATAATTTCACTCAAATTCACTGCCCCATCATTGAAATCTTCCCACAACCTAAAGGTTCCACATCTCATGTTCTCGATATTTATTGCTTATTTATTTATTAGTATTGTTTCTTCTTTTTTCACTTGCACAGTTTGTTGTCTTCTGCACTCTGGATGAACGCCCAAGATGGGCAGTCTTTCACTGATTCCGTTATGTTATTTTTTGATAAATATATTGAGTATGCCCGCAAGGAAATAAATCTCAAGTGTTGTATATGGTGACATATGTGTACTTTGAAAATAAAATTTACTTTGCACTTTGAACTAGGATTATTGTGTACAGTTCTGATAATCACATATGAGGAAGAGACTAATCTCAAGAAAGTTCAGGTAAGATGCACAAAGGTTTTTCCAGG
Source organism: Mobula birostris (assembly GCF_030028105.1). Classification (NCBI taxonomy): domain Eukaryota; kingdom Metazoa; phylum Chordata; class Chondrichthyes; order Myliobatiformes; family Myliobatidae; genus Mobula; species Mobula birostris. Next base: position 185,946,134 of record NC_092375.1, read on the forward strand.
ACTGGAGGGTTTGGTTATAACGAGAAAACAGGGGTGGGGGAGGCTAGGTCTGTTTTCCCTCAAGCGAAGGAGGCTCTGGGGTGACTTTATGGAGATTATTACAATTTAGGAGACTGCCTGCTGGCCACTGAGGGAGTAACAGCTTTTTACTGCTGCTCCTAACTTATTTACCTCTCTTTCCAACCTTTTGAAATACTATTCTTAGACGGGATATTATTTTAATATGACTACTAAAGCAGCTTTGGAAGCTATTACAAGTTCAATTCAAAAGCTTACTGGGGAGTTTCAACAGTTTAGAAAAGAAATCAGCGCTGAAATTAAACAAATAGGTACGAAACTAGAAGATATTCAAGCAATTCTAACCGAACATGATAAGAAGATAAAGGAACATGTAGATGTTATTACTTTACTGGACGGGAGAATGGATGATATGTAAAAGCTATATGAAAAACAATTTAAGACCAATGAAATGATGAGACAGAAGATTATTGATTTGGAAAACAGAAGCAGGAGGAACAACTTACGAATCTTGGGACTTAAAGAACAAGCGGAAGGAGATAATCCCAAAGAATTCTTTGCAAATCTTTTGATGGAATTATTCCCCGATACTATGAAGTCTCGGCTTTTGATTGACTGTGCTCACAGGTTACCTATCTATGGATTAGCTTCAAAATCTGAACCAAGATCAGTCATAATATGTTTCCATAATTTCAAATGAAGGATCGTCTGATTCGTGCTGCCCTTGGAAAAGGTATGATTGACTACCAAGATCAAAAGATACGTATTGTTCAAGATTTTTCATCAGAAGTTAAGGCAGAACGTGCTAAGTTCAAAAAAGTTATGACAGAGTTCTACAGTCAAAATTTTAAACCCTCTCTTCATCCTCCGACTCATGGCCTTTGACCATGTTTGTTCTTAGCAACTTTTTTTCACAGAACTGTTTTGCCATTCTGTTCTTCTGAGCAGTGTCCTGACAAGATGGGTGACCCCAGCTTTTATCAATACTCCAGAGATCGTCTGCCTGGTATCAGTGGTTGCATAACCAGGACTTGTAATATGTGCTACCTGCTCATATGACTATCCACCAGCTGCTCCTATGGATTCACGTGACCCTGGTTTGCGAGGGGGTGGGTGTGGTTAAGCAGGTGCTACACCTTGCCCAAGGCTGATCTGCGGGCTAGTGGAGGGAAGGAGAACCTTACACCTCCTTTGGTAGAGAACTATCTCCACCCTGTCACCCATAGCTTGTAGCTTACTTGATAAATAGTTTCTGAGGTGACATATGTAGGATGCAATGCTTTTCTTAAGGCAGCTTATGATGTCCATATGATTAGAAAATGGACCATTCTGCTCATATATATGACTGCCTAGATTCCAATTCTGATCAGACTAATCTAATGCCCTGGTTCACATCGTTACTGCTGTGCTGTAGGTATTTCATTTAGCAGATTTGTGAGAGCAGTCTGTTCTGCTGTCAGCCTGTTTGGGTTATTGTTGAAGATATGGAATGATGAATGTCACGTACCCCGTGACGGGGATAATGAAACCAGCAGAAATAGAAACCACCTTGGAGTCTCGTATTGCTATAAACAACTAATATTTATTAATAACTATGCAATACAGTAAATATCAATGTAGATAAATCAAACAGGTTAGCAATGATTTTCTTTCTATAAGTAAGTAAATGAGTAAGTGTGGAAATAGATATATGAAAAACCAAGCTTCTTTAAGTCTAGGGGTAAAAAAAAGATACAGTCTTACGATGTTGAGTAAAGTTCAGTTCAGTTCAGTTGGTGGTATTTAGTTGAGTAGTGCTGGAGAGAGAGAGAGAGAGTTGAGTCTTCAGGTGAGCTGATGCCGTCGATGTTCTCGTCGTCCTCCGAAACCCTTTACAAGTCACCGACTGCGACTTTAACCGGGGACCGGTCTTCCTGTGATGGAGCTATCACCCAGGCGAGGGTGGACACATAGACAACTCCCCACCAGTCAACCCCTTTTTCACCGCTGGAATAGCAATTTGGATCGATCCGCCTGATCGATCCTCCAAAACCCACTTTCTCTGCGGTCACAACAATGCTCATTCAGTGTCCAGATCATGTGTCTGAGGTCTGTATCATCTGACCTCCTATTTATCTCACCAGGCTGAACATCACCTGTCATTCAAAGAGTCCCTCCCTCCTTTGTCTGCAAAGAAATGCAAGCAGGCAACAAGTCCTTGAAAGTAACATCAATAATGTCCTGTCAGTCACCATAGCAACCTTCGAGCTGCTGGGTGCTGTCTCCAAACCCAACTCAGTAGCAATCCAAAGTTACTTCCAATGCCTTAAAGTGACAGTCCAACCGTTAATTTTCGTCTCTCTCTACTTTCCAAACAAACTATCAATGATGAATGTCTCTCTCTGTCTCTCTTCAAACAGTTCTAATAGGGGCACTCCTGGATCCCCTCACACTCCCCTTCCTCAGGGAAAAAAAAATTGTCAAAGATGATTTTTTTAAAAAGTCCATCACAGGGTTTTAAACAATACAGGGAAAAAACATCAGATGACAAAGCAAAGATGGTTATAGTTTCCAACTTAACATCGGGATAAGCAATCAGCTATGAAGTTATCAGTACCTCTTACGTGTTTGATTATCAAATCAAATTCCTGCAGTACTAGACTCCAATTTAACAACCTCCTATTGTCATCCTTTGTTTTATTTAAAAACACCGATTGATTATTGTAAATCACGAGAGGTCTTTGAGCAGGACAAGTACAGGTGTCCCCCGCTTTTCGAACGTTCGCTTTGCGAAACCTCACTGTTACAAAAGACCTACATTAGTACCCTATTTTCACTTTCAGAAGGTGTTTTCACTGTTACGAAAAAAAAATCCGTAAAAAATAAAAAATCAGCGCACGATAAAAGGCAGCGCGCCCCGAGCAGCTGCTCTCCCCCGGATTCTCGCCGGCATTGCTTAAACACGAGCCTGTGAGCAGCCGTTTGCAAGTTGAGTTCCATGGTATCGGAACAGCCTGAAAGAGCTCATAAGGGTGTTACACTTACAGCAAAACTAGACATAATTAAGTGTTTGGATCGTGGTGAATGAAGTAAGGACAACGTGAGTTTGGCTTGTGGAAGCTGACGAAGATGATGTTGAAGAGGTTTTGGCATCCCATCACCAAGAACTGACAGATGAAGAGCTGATGCAATTGGAAGAAAAAAGGATAAGAATCGAAACCAAATGAGTAATGATACAGTACGACTTTAATTTTGAAAGGGTACGCCGGTTTAGGGGATATTTGCAGGATGGCTTGAGTCCTTATTAAAGAAATGTGTGATAGAAAAATACGCGAGGCTCAGCAGTCAAGCAAGCCTTCCACATCAGCCACAGCAGACGACGAACCTCGACCTTCGACATCGAGGAGGACAGTCATAGGAGAAGATGAGCTGCCTGCTCTAATGGAAACAAGCGACGAGATGACACCCCAGTGTCCCACCACCCCAACCCCAACCCCCAGGCCACGGACAGATACCGATTCGCGGAGAATGCAAAGGTAGCCGGGAGGCACACAGCACACCTTTAAGAAAAAAGCCAAAATAAACATGCTAATTAATTAGGTGTCACCGACATGTAATTGTCGGCCCAGATCAGAGACGACGCAATCGGAAATCAGCTCTGATCTGGGCCGACAATTACAGGTGGCACCTAATTAATTAGCATGTTTGTTTTGGCTTTTTTCTTAAAGATGTGCTGTTTGTCTCCCGGCTACCGCTGGACCCCTGCGTTCTTCGCAGCAATGTATCGCTCAGCAGCCTGGAAGGTGGGGGGCTACTGCACCACCCTTAACTCCGACGACTCAGTCTAACACACCATCAACAGTGTGCTTGGCGCTGTCCCGATTCCCGTAAGTGATACTACACTGTACATACATTATTTCTACTTTATATCGGCTGTGTATTTTTACGTGTTATTTGGTATGATTTGGCAGCTTCATAGCTTAAAGGTTACTGGAGAGCACTTGCGCCGTGTTTTTGCCAACAGCGCTTGCGTGAGATTTTCTGCCGACAGCGCTTGCGTGAGATTTTCGCTCCAGAGAACAGTTCAGTAATGATTGTGGAAAAGTATTTCTACTTTATATAGGCTGTGTATTTATCATATCATTCCTGCTTTTACTATATGTTACTGTTATTTTAGGTTTTATGTGTTATTTGGCATGATTTAGTAGGTTATTTTTGGGTCTGCGAACGCTCACAAAATTTTCCCATGTAAATAAATGGTAATTGCTTTTTCACTTTACGACATTTTGGCTTACGAACCGTTTCATAGGAACGCTCTGCCTTCAGATGGCGGGGGAAACCTGTATAAACCTCAAAATGTTGTAAGGCCAGAATAAGTGACAATAACTCCTTCTCAACAGTTGAATAATTTTTCCGGTTCACATTAAATTTCTTTGAGAAATAAGCTACTGGATGTTCAATGTCATCCACTCCCTTCTGTAACAGTACTGCCCCAGCAGCTTCATCACTAGCATCTGTTGCGACCGAGAATGCTTTCGAGAAATTCGGTGCTTTGAGCACAGGATGATAACAGAGGATAGTTTTCAACTGTTCAAATGCCTCCTGGCAAAGGTCACTCCATTCAAATCTTTCACTCTTCCCCAGGAGTTTTGTTAGGGGCAGAGCGATGTCAGCAAAGTTCTTATGTAACTTATGATAATACCCAAACATTCCTCAAACCCTTCTCCAAGCTTTCTTGCTGGTCAGAACAGGAACTTCAGCAATAGATCGAACCTTGGCCTGTACAGAAGCCAGTTGGCCTTGGCCCACCACAAAACCCAGATATGTAACTATGACATGGCCAGACTCACTTTTAGTGAAGTTCACCGTAAGAGTGGCCTTGGAAGGTCTGTCAAACCATTTTTCTACAGCTGCAATATATTCTTCCCATGTGTTATTCCAGACCACTAAATTATTGACATGAACTCCTGTGCTTTCTAACCCTCCAATCACAGAATTGATTATTCTTTGAAATGTTTCTGGAGGATTTTTCATCCCGAAGTGTAAAGCATTGTATTCATACAGTCTAGACGGTGTCACAAATGTTGATATCTCTTTAACCCTCTCTGTTAAAGAAACACCCTGGTATCCTTTCAACAAGTCAATCTTAATAAGGTATTTAGCCATCCCCACTCCATCAATACAGTCATTCATTCTCTTTCTTTGTTCTTTCTTGTTTCTAATTCCTTGTTCAACCCTTTTACTTTCCTCAAAGTTCACTCTGTGAAGATACCATTTCATAGGCTGGGCTAAGTTCATAATGATGTCATTCACTGCAGCTGTGCACCATTTCAAAACACCAATTAGTCCTTTTACTTTTTTTTTCGGCTTTGGGTCCAACTGATGGACCTTATCGGTAATATTTTCCAAAACAATGGAATTCTGACATCTTGGTGAGTCTAGATTCAGTGGGCAAACATGCCTTTCCATTCCATTATCAGATTTCACGGCTCCATTTTGTTCTACGACAATTCTCCCAGCTGCAATTCTGGCAAACAAGTGTCTTATTTTGACTCGACCATTTTGTAAACTTCCCTTATTAAGGACACAAAGCTTACTAAATCGCTTCCAGAGTTCTCTGAGTAGGGTCAAAGGTCTTTTTGGCCTGTAACTGAACACAGGTTCCAACAAATTACCCTTCACTGCCTTCTGAATCGAATCTCCACCACTAAATAAGAGGAGAGGAACCCCCTCATCCCAATTTTTCCCATTTCTCACACAATGACGTCCACCTAAAGGCATACCGTAAGCCATGTTTAAAATTTCAGCCTTGTAACCTTTCAAAACCACCACGTGACTTGCAGGCACAGTGGCTGGTCTCCACTTCCTCATCAACACCTTATCCTTAAGGTAATATCCTACTGACTCTCTCTGAACCTCCTCTCCTGTGAGAACTATCTCTCTTAAAGCCACCATTCCAGAATCTCGCTTCTGTTCCTCTGTAAATTCCTTCCTCAATAAAGACAAACCTTTCTTATACACCTTACCCTCATCAATTGTACTACCCTCTAAGTCCTGCTGAAATCGGGAAGGTAGAAAAGTCTGTGACACATCACAATTTAACCCTTTGGTTTTTCTATTGTAGGTTTCAATAGCAACTTTGCTCATCAGCTGAATTGCTGAAACACTCTTATCTTGGAGAGCTGTCAACATGCCTCCATTGTTTATTAAACTCAGCACCATCATCACGCTGATCAGAATCATGTATTCATTATGAAAGAGACCAAATAAACTACCCATCTGATTACGACCTATACTTCGACTTGTATCCATAGCAATTTCCACTCCAAAATCACAACAATTATTCTTCCTCTCCATAACATCACCCTGAGTAACAGCATGAACTTGCAGGAGCTTACTTCCAAATGTCCAAACAAAATCCAACAAACTAGAGCATCCTGTCTCAGCAGGCCTTTGTCCTGCAAGCAACCAATCCAACCTTTTCCATCATTTTATTCAAAAGTCCAGGAACAGCACTTTTCCCATTACTTCCAGCGACATTGACCTCACCAGCTTTTAAAACACGGTCTACTACAAATAACTGAGAATCCTCACATTCCACTGATACCAAGGTTAACCCCGTACTCACTGAAACAAGTCCATCCGACACACAAAAACTGCATTCCTTTTCAACCAAGTCAGACACCTCAGACCTTAACTGAGTTTCAACACAAGGTTCAGTACCCTGTGAATCCACAGGTACTTCAACAACCTGAACACAGGCAATCGGGACAGCTGCCTCTTCTAGGCCTTCATCACTAGTCCCAGTTTCAAATTCCAGGTTACCTTGATCCTTCCAGCTACTCTCTGGGAAACTCTCATCTGGAGTTAACTCAGCCTCGTGGGTTAAAACTTATTTGTCTGCTTTCTTATCAGACCCCCTCAGGGTAGGGGCATCCTCTGCCACTGGGTATGCCCTGACCTCATCAGGAACACAACTTTTAAATTCATCACACAAAACTAGCCCTTCCGAGCTGTAAAAATCATCAGGGTCCGACTCTAAACCTCTTTGCTACAACCTCTCCCTTTTAAACTGTCTCTGCCTTTCTGCCACGTGATCTTCACGTTGTCATTTCTCCCTCTCGTGCTGCCTCTTCTCTCTGTCTTGCTGCCTCTTCTTTCTGTTTCTCTGCCTTTCTAGCCTCACGGACCCACCTCTTTTCTGCGGCCTCAGCCTCTCTCTTGAGCTGTTTTAATTTCAGTTCATGCTCCCTTCTTAATATTTCCAGCTGAAGCTGAAACACATCCTCAGTAGGTTCACCTTCCACGAACAACTCTAACGCCTCCTCATCAAACGTTCCCTTAGCTACATAATGCTGGGCTTTTAACATCTGTATCTGAATTTTCCGCATCTTCATATTCACCCTTAGTTTTAACTTTTGAGCAACTCCCCACAGCACGACCCTCGTAGCATCCTCCAACGCTTCCGGGCTTGGTTCTGCCATAAACTGATTAACTTCAAACTCCATTTCTGCTGATATTCCACACAACCAAATCACAAGGAAATTTCCCCAGTCAATTCAAACCAGCCACCTGACCAATTTGTTCATATTGCGGACGCAGGCCCCAATTAATGTCACGTACCGCGTGACGGGGATAAAGAAACCAGCAGAAATAGAAACCACTTTGGAGTCTAGTATCGCTATAAACTACTATTATTTATTAATAACTATGCAATACAGTAAATATCAATGTAGATAAATCAAACAGGTTAGCAATGACTTTATATATATAAGTAAGTAAATCAGTAAGTGTGGAAATAGATATATGAAAAACCAAGCTTCTTTAAGTCTAGGGGTGAAAAAAAGATACAGTCTTACGATGTTGAGTAAAGTTCAGTTCAGTTCAGTTCATGGTATTTAGTTGAGTAGTGATGGAGAGAGAGAGAGAGTGAGTTGAGTCTTCAGGTGAGCTGATGCCATGGATCTCCTCGTCGTCCTCCGAAATCCTTTACAAGTCACCGATGTGACTTTAACCGGGAACTGGTCTTCCTATGATGGAGCTATCACCCAGGCGAGGGTGGACACATAGACAACTCCCCACCAGTCAACCCCTTCTCCTCAAACTGGAATAGCAATTTGGATCGATCCGCCTGATCGATCCTCCAAAGACCCACTTTCTCTGTGGTCACAACAATGCTCATTCAGTGTCCAGATCATGTGTCTGCGGTCTGTATCATCTGACCTCCTATTTATCTCACCAGGCTGAACATCACCTGTCATTCAAAGAGTCCCTCCCTCCTTTGTCTGCAAAGAAATGCAAACAGGCAACAAGTCCTTGAAAGTAACATCAATAATGTCCTGTCGGTCACCATAGCAACCTTCGAGCTGCTGGGTGCTGTCTCCAAACCCAACTCAGTAGAAATCCAAAGTTACTTCCAATGCCTTAAAGTGACAGTCCAACCATTAATTTTCATCTCTCTCTCCTTTCCAAACAAACCATCAATGATGAATGTCTCTCTCTGCCTCCCTTCACACAGTTAGTAGGGGCACTCCTGGATCCCCTCACATGAGGAATGTGTGTCATCCAATTAGAATGCCGGAACAGGGGGGCAAAGTCTTTTTGGTGAGGGACACTACAGTTGGTCTCGGAGCTTTTGTTCGGTGGGAGATGAGGAGAAAAGATGCTGGGGAGGACCAGTCATAGGATACGGACCAGTGGGAGACTGTCTGTTGGAGATGGATTGCGAGCGACATTTGAAAGGCGGTGTGAGCTTTCACTCAAACCAACAACCCAGCGCGTGAGTGACCGAGAAGTTCAAGATGAGCTCCAACTTGTGCACATTTGACTGCTTAATTAAAATGGACCCTTTTCTTTTTGTTTTTCTTTACTAACGCTTAAATTAAGATTCATAAACATAATTCCTTTATTCATATGCAGTGTACTATCTGTTATTTCATGGCACTAATTTGTTACAGGGTAGAAAATTACACAGCATTCACACAAATGGGGGTTTCGGATGGGAGAGCCACCTCAATCTCATGAGTTTGGCTGGACCGGAGAGTATATTCCATAAACTTACGCAGCCAAAGGAAGCAGTGGGGTTTCATTGTGGGGGCTCGTCCGGGATCAATTTCATTGGATGCTGTGTAATTGCCCTGAACATTGATCCAGTGGGTTGTGTGTTTAAGCCTGTGTTAAACTATTGTCCAGTAAAGTGATTATGATACGTGGTTAAGGATGCTGCAGGGTTTGAGTGGTGGTGCAAACTCACGGGGCTTCCTGTAACGACTGTGTGGGTATTGAGTGGGGTAGACAGTCATATCCCCAACAAATTGTTACGACAAACTTTAAATACCATTAAAGCATTATGATCATGGAGCGGAGGTTTGACAAATTGGTCGGCCAGGACTTTGTTTTAGTTCAGACTAGCGCTGACATAATGTCAGTGGAACAACCTGGTACAATTGGGTCCCGTGAGAGGTTGGTGGGGGCACGGGCCCTCCATGCTTTCTGGGAGGAGGGGAGCGTAGGCAAGTGTGTTGAATTGGAAGCTGAGTTTCCCATAGCCGTGGCCAGAGTCCTCAAAGAAAAGTCGCTCTCATTTCTGCGGACCGAGGGGAAGGAGTGATCTGATTCGGGAGGTCTAATGCATCTTCCAGTGAGGGGTGAGCGTTTTGAGTTTGTATCAGCCCTTAGCTCTCTGGCAAATAGATGACCAAGTGCACAGGCTAGGGGTCCAAGTTATCGAAAGCTGAGAATGTCCTCAGGAGTGAGCCCCTGGGTACCTAAATGGAGAGACCCAGTAAGGGAACGGCCAGGCATCCCGGGGGGCGGGGAAGGGGGAACAAGTTCCCAGGGACACCCTAAAGCAAACACCCTACTCCTGAAGGCTTAGTGGGGTCAAGCTCCTGTGTGTCGCTACAGATTGAGGCTGGAGTCATACCTGACAGCGGTTCCCAGGTTACTCTGTACTGTTCAGTTAACAACCAGCATTTGACTCATTGACCATTGACACCGCTCAACGTGCTGGACATTTGGGTATTTGACACATTGACCATTGACGCCACTCAATGCGCTAGACATTTGGGGTCTTAATATGGATGAGTATCCAGGCGATGGTTACTTGTCGTTGAAGCTGGAGTTTTCAGAGGCAGACAGGGAGTAGCTGAGGTCCTTGATACTTTAGTGTTGGTTTGTCTGGACCCAGTCGAGAACGATGAAGCTTCAATTCTTGTGGGGATGAATACTCGTATTGTGAGGAGGCTAGTGGGATCCTGCAAGGAGAAAGTTGGAGAGAACTTTGTGAAAACATTGTCCATTCCCCCTGTGTTCCAGGCTGCATTTGAGGAAGTGCGTTACTGCAGTGGGCTGCATGATGAGCATAAACGAGGGACTGTGTGGTACACCCAGTCCAAATCGGTCTTGTTACAGCCGGGGAAAGTAGCTAGAGTGATGGGAATCCCCAAATTTCCCGGAATGCCTGACGCTGAGGCCCTCTTGGCGGATGCTACTGAAGACCACAAACAGGAGTCATGCGTACCTGCTGGGGTACTGGTGAGGCCTGAGCTGCAGAAGTCCTCGGTTGTACAGGTGAAAAATGGAAGCTGGGAAATGTCTTTTCAATGGACGAGTTTGATGTGGGTTGTTCCAAGAGCTCTTGCCACACCATCCAGGTGACAGAGGACGCCCCGCTCAGAGAAAGGTGGCAGCGACTGGCACCTGCAGAGGTGGAGGACATTCAGCAGTATCTGCGAAAGCTGAAGGAAACTAGGGTCATCACTGAGTCCAGGAGCCCTTATGAGTCTCCAATAGTGGTAGCCAGGAACAAGAATGGACAGGTATGGATGTGTGTGGACGATTTTACTCTGAGCAGGTGTACAATCCCCAACCAGTATACAGTCCCGAGAATCGAGGATGCGCTGGCCTGCCTGAGTGGTTCGAAGTGGTTCAGTGTGCTGGACTTGAGGAGTGGGTGTTATCAGATCCATATGAATGAGGCTGACAAAGAGACGATGGCATTCATACGTTCACTGGGATTCTTCCAGTTCGATAGGATGCCCCAGATATATCAAGAGCCCCGACAATTTTCCAACATATCATGGAGAAAACGGTGGGGAATATCAACTTGCTTGAGGTATTGGTGTAACTGAATGATCTCATAGTGTTAGGGTCCACCTTGAAGGAACATGAAGAGAGGCTACTGAAGTTGCTGGGCTGTCTGAAAGCTGAAAGGCTAAAACTTTTCCTGGACAAGTGCCAGTTCTGCAAGACATCTGTCAACTATGTTGAACACATAGTCTCACGGCATGGAGTATCTACAGATCCATCTAACATAGACGTGGTGACTGCATGGCCAAGGCCCCAGACTGTGAGTGCCTTGCACTCGTTCCTTGGGTTCTGTGGGAACCACCGGAGGTTCATGAAGGAATACTCTAAAGTGAGTCACCCTTTAAGTCAGCTTCTGAGCGGTTACCCTCCCTTGAGGAAGAGAGGGCAAAAGGAGAGGATGGTAAGGATTATCCTAGCCCTTTGTGGCCTTTTGGAGCGAGATGGGATGTGAAATGTGGAAGAGGCCTTTCAGTTACTGAAGGAGCTGCTGATGAAAGTGCCTGTGCTGGCTTTTGCAGAACCCCCAGTTGCCATAAGTATTGCGTACAGATGCCAGCACAGAAGGTTTAGGGGGTGTTCTTTATCAGGATTGGGGCACAGGGTTGAGACCTGTCACATTTGTCAGCCGGAGTCTATCACCCTCTGAGTGAAACTACCCCACGCACAAATTGAAGTTCTGGCATTGAAATGGGTTGTGGTGAATAAGCCAAGTGACTATCTATATGGTGCCAGGTTTGAGGTGAGGATGGCAAAACTGGATGCTACAGGCCATTGGCGTTTGGCGGCGTTGTCTGCCTATGATTTCCTACTGAAGTACCGGCTGGGGAGTCGGAACATTGATGCCGATCTTTGTCCCGACGTGCACGTGAAGGGCTGGACAGGGGCGGAGAGTGGGAGAGCGTTCCTGCCCCAGGAGTGAAAGCCATATGCCAGTTTTCCATCATGGGGAAGGCAGAGGAAAGGCAAGGACAGAATCGAGCGGTAGATGATTTCGGAGTTTCTGATGGTGCCATCCCACAAGCTTACTGTAACCTGACTGCTCTGAAGACAAAGCCATTGCTGGAATTGAGCCCTGGGGAGGTGGCAGCCACTTAGCGAGATGACCCGTGTATTGGTACTGAGTGGTTAGCAGTTGTGAAAGCGGACATGGCCCAAGCAGACAAGATGAAACATTCTGCGGTGTCTCTAATACTGAGAGAATGGCCCAGATTGGAGTTGAGGGACCAGAACCTATACCGGGTCACGTCGCTCCAGACTGGCCTCGGCGTTCCCAGCTGGTCCTGCCTGAGAAGTATCGGAGGATTGTGTTGACGTCACTTCATGAGGATTCCCATCATCTGGGGGTTGAAAAGACCTATGGATCGTTCAGAGACCAGTTTTACTGGCCCCGAATGAAGCCGGAGGTCGAAAAATTTAATTGTGACGTATTTTGCTCTTGTCCTATGGAGATGAAAAATTCCTTTTTAAAGCAATTTTAACTTCCTTTTCCTAAGATGACTTGGTGGTTTATAATTTAGAAGCAATCAACAAGAATTTAAGACTGGCATTCCCAAACTGGGGTCCAGAGACTCCCTCAGTTAATGGTAAGGGACAATGGTTTAAAAACGTTTGGAAAACCCTGATTCAAGAGGATTTAAAGGAAAAATAAGCAGGAAACTAAAATAATTTACCAAGAAAGTCAGAAATGTTGAAAGCTCTTTCATCGTAAGATGCTTCTAGGAATGTACAGGCAATGGTGGGACCAGTGACAAGCCAGGGCAAGACAAAGAATCAATAGATAGATAGATAGATAGATAGATAGACATACTTTATTGATCCCGGGAAATTGAGGGAAATTGAGTTTTGTTGCAGCTGCACCAACCAAGAACGGAGCATAAATATAGCAATACAAAAGCTACAAACAATCAAACAACAATATGCAAACTATGCCAGATGGAAATAAGTCCAGGACCAGCCTATCGGCTCAGGGTGTCTGACCCTCCACAGGAGGAGCTGCAAAGTTCGATGGCCACAGCCAGGAACGACCTCCCGTGACACCCAGTGTTGTATCTCGGTGGTTATGGCCGGAGCCCAACAGCAGAAAGTTCAATATCCGGGCTACAAACACGTTCCTCGATCGTAATATGACCAGTATTGCACCATCCGTTGTTAACCAGAACAGCAATCCCCCAACTCCTTTACGCTTACCGCTCTCAGTGCACTTCTGGTCAGCCCGAGCGGTCTGGAAGCCCTCCATGGAAAAGTTTTGGTTGGGTATGTCCTTGTGTAGCCACGTTTCAGTAAAACACATGACACTGCTCTCCCGAAATGTTCTCTGACTCCTAGCTAGCGCCGTCAACAGTATCCGAAAATGAATCCATTGCCCTGGGAATTACATTAGGCACAAGCATTTTATTATTGACTTTGTTTTGGTAGGCCATTAAAATAATTATTGAAGATTAATACTAAAAATTATGAATAAGAAGTGTACTATGATACTTGTTGAGTAATTTTAGAAACCTGAAGTTCGTGTAAAAAAAAGTTAATTCTTATTTTGTCTGAAAGGCCTGCTGGTATATTTTATGGAAGTGCATTTTGAACTAATTGAAGCTTGTTATGAAAATCTTCACAGACTCATAATCTTTCAGGATTCAGTTAGTCTTAAACTTGGGAGCAGAAAACGTAGAAGATTGAAGGGAGATTTGATAGAGTTATACAAAATTATAAGGGGTATAATTAGGGTAAATGCAAGCAGGCTTTTTCCACTGAGGTTGGGTATGACTACAAGAGGTCATGGGTTAAGGGAGAAAGGTGACATGTTTAAGGAGAACATGAAGGGAAACTACTTCACTCATAGAGTTGTGAAGGGAAACTTCTTCACTCAGAGAGTGTGGAACGAGCTGCCAATGCAAGTGTTGGATGCCAGCTGAATTTCAACATTTAAGATAAGTTTGGGTAGGTACATGGATGGTGGAGGTATGGGGAGCTATGGTTCTGGTGCAGGTCCATGGAGGTAGGCAGATTAAATGGTTCTACACTGACTAGATGGGCCAATGGGCCTGATTCTGTGCTGTGCTTTTGTATAACTATGATTCTGAATCAGTTTTAGTCATTTCATTTCTTAGATGGCTAGTTTTGAAGAGCAATTGTATGAGAACAATATTGCATAATGGTCACATGTTTAAGTACTGTAGTTCATTAAACCATGTAGCAAATCAGAAGGTATGACTTGGCACCTCTGATGATTAATTGCTATCCGAAATAAACTCGATCTATGCAAGTACAAATGAGGTAGAACCGTTCTGGACTCTGGAACTTGCTTTTGCAGGTTTAGCGATCATGAAACCATTAGTTTTCAGCATCATTCCTCCATGGAATTAATAATAATTTTGAAGTTTGCATGTATGCACATTTGAATAGGGATATTAATGACTCTGTTGCAGAGGGTCACTAGATCACTTGTCTCGTGCAGTTAGTCACATGCTAAATTGGTAGGATGTGATTAGACTGAAAACTGTGCGGAAAGGATTTACCAGAATGTTGTCTGAATGGAATATTTTAGTTGGAAGGAGAAATTGGATTTCCCGGGTTTGGTTTCCTTGGAGCAGAGGAGTCTAAGGGGAGGCCAGTGAGAGGTACAGTACTGGGCAAAGGCTTAGGCAGAAATATATAGCTAAGGTGCCCAAGGCTTTTGCACCGTACTGTATTGGTCCACATGGAGTAGAGAACAAGTTTGTAAATCTGGTGGGAGCAAAGGGTGTTGGGAATGGAGAGGGCAGAGTGCCACGGGAGGGGTGTGGGACAGGTAGCAGAGAAGGAGTGCCGGGGTGGGAGGGTGGTGCAGTTTCAGACACCCCACCTCAGAGACTGCAGGCAAGGTCATTAGATTCCAAACAATTGGTTTATTGATCATTACAGATCAGTCTGTCTGGTGCTGCATGCTCCCGCCCCTCTCCATTCCCCTTTTCCCAACCATGATTCCCCTCTCCCTGCCTCCTACCCTATCTCAGTCTGCAATAGAGACCCATATCAGAATCAGGTTTATCATCATTCACGTCATGAAATTTGAATTTTTTTGTGCGGCAGCAGTATTGGTGCAATACTTAAAATAACTACTGTACTGTGCAAAAGTCTTAGGCGGCCTAGCTATAGATATGGGTAGACAGCAGGAAAAGGTATCTAAAACTAGAAGGCACAGTTTTAATGCGAAAACTAAGAGGGTTAGAAGGGATCTGAGAAAAGAAATTTTCATCAGAGTGTGGTTGCAATCTGGAGCTCAGTGCTGAGAAAGTGATGGAGGCATACAGTATTTTCTCACAACAGTTCTAGCTTCATGGAGTCAGAGTTATAGAACATCGAAACAGATCCTTTGGCCCAATCATCCATAGAATCAGAGTTATTCACCATCGAAACAGGCCCTTTGGAGATCATGTCAACCATGATCTCTAACTCAGTTAGTCCCATTTGCCTAATTTGGCCCTTGTCTCTCAAGGCTTTCTACCTCCATGTATTTATCTAAATGTTTTAAACATTGTAATTGCATCTGCCCTCTACAGGTTCCTCTGGGAACTCATTTCATATACCCACTGTTCGTTAAGCACCATGTCATATGGTGTGGGCAATCATGGTCTTTCCAAGACCGTGATTGTTCTTGGAAGTGGTTTTGCCATTGCCTTCTTCTGGGCAGTGTCTTTATAAGACAGGTAACCCCAGCCATTATCGATACTCTTCAGAGATTGTCTGCCTATTGTCCTTGGTTGCATAACCAGGACTTGTGATCTGCACCAGCTGCTCAAACGACCATCCACCACCTGCACCCACGGCTTCACTTGACCCTGATCAGGGAGGCTAAGCGGGTGCTACACCTTGCTCAAGGGTGATCTGCAGGCTCACAGAGGGAAGGAGTGCCTTAAACCTCCTTTGGTAGAGATGTATCTCCACCCCACCACCTCAGGGTTTAGTGTAAATGGGTAATGTTTGGTCAATGGAGACTCAGTGGGTCGAAGACCTTGTTTCCATGTTGTATCTCTCCATGACTATGACTGAAATTTCAGTAAGCAAATCCATTTAATTAAAGTTCAAAATATATCATTATCAAAGTATATACACCATATGTCACCAGATACAACCCTTATTGTCCTATGGGCATACTCAATAAATCTGTAGAATAATAACCATAATGGAATCAATGAAAGACTACTCAATTTGGGCATTCAACCAGAGTGCAGAAGACAACAAGTTGTGCAAATACAAAATGAAAGAAATAATAATAAAATATAAATAAGCAATAAATATAGAGAACATGAGATCAAGAATCCTTGAAAGTCAGTACATTGACTGTGGGAACATTTCAATGACAGGGCAAGTGAAGTTGTTTCAAGAGCCTCATAGTCGAGGGGTAATAGAACCTGAACCTTGTGTGAGTCCTGAGACTCCCGCACCACATTCCTAGTGGCAGTAGTGAGAACAGAGCATGGGCTGGGTGGTGGGGTCCCTGAGGCTGCAACAGTGCTCCATGTAGATATGCTCAATGGTGGGGAGGGATGGAGTGAGGAAATTAACAATCCTGCTGTGGTGTAACAGCAACGTTAGCCATCCTTTTCTCATTAGAGATGATAGACCTGCATATTATAAAGCACCTTCCATTATTGTATGAGATTTTAAACATATACCACCCAAATTAGTTTATTTGTGATTCATTAAAGTCTACCCCACTAACACTTTGCTTTGGATATTCACAGCGGTTGTCAGACGGGAGAAACTAGTGAAATTATTGTCGAGTACAGATCTTTCCCTGGTGGTGTGGTGTATGGAACATGCTCTATCAACCAAGTACCCAAGGACTCGGTACAGTGCCGGCATTGATGCAAAACTACTATGGATCCCCCTATCATATTTGCCAACATTTATTGCAGATTACCTGCTGACTACGGATACGATAATAAACCCAAGTTCTGTGTAAAGGATTCCCAGTCTATCTTCAGTGTGAACATTGTTTATTAGAAACATTGACACTGGAAGGCTCTGGACCAAATTGCAGACTATTTGTGACATATTTGTACATGGAGCTTAAAAAAATAGAGGGTTATGGGCAACCCTAGGTAATTTCTAAGGTAAGGACATGTTGGCACAGCTTTGTGGGCCGAAGGGCCTGTATTGTGCTGTAGGTTTTCTATGTTTCTATTTGTCCTGCTACAAGAATGCAAGTGTTTATATCGTCAATATTGTATAGTTAGATTTTGATCATGTGTGGATAAAGAATCTGTTTTTGAGAAATGTGAGCTGAATCAAGGATGGCTTACATTTGGGTAGTTAATGAAGAAAGGAATATCTACATTTATTCAGCATTTTTTTTATTTCACCCAGCAGGCAACGCTACTAATGGTACTTTGGTGCATACTATTGTACATTTTTATGCTTAAGCTGCTGGAGTAGGACTTGAACCTACAAACTTCAGACTTGAGGTGAGAGAGCTGGTCCACAGATCTAAAGTGGAAATTGCTGGAAAAGGCATGCAGCAGAAAATTTCAATCAGACAAAGAAATTTCCTAATTACCAAAGGCTGTTAAAATGAAATAGACAGAATAGCCCGAATTACTTCTTCCTTGTTGTTAAGATTTATTATTGTCTTTATATCAAAAACTGAATCAACATTTGAACTAACGTTGTTTATTCAACCATAAGACATAGGAGCAGAATTGGGCCATTCATCCCATTCAGTCTGCTCTGCTGTTCCATCATGGCTGTTTATTATCCCTCTCAACCCCATTCTCCTGCCTTCTCCCCATAAAGACTGATGTCCTTACAAATCAAGAACCGATCAACCTCTACTTTAAATATAGCTAATGATTAGCTTCCACAGCCATCTGTGGCAATGAATTCCACAGATTCACTGCCCTTGGCTAAAGAAATTTCTCCTCATCTCTGTTCAAAATGGACATGTTTCTATTCTGAGGCTGTGTCCTCTGGCCCCAGAACAATCCCCCCGCTCTTACAATAGGAAAGATCTTTTCCATGTCCACTCTCTCAATATTCACTAGAATCGATCAGAAACCCTCCTCATTCTTCTATACTGCAGTGAGTACAGGCCCAGACCTATCAAATGCTCTTCCTACATTAACCTTTTCATTGCCTGGATGACATTACTATGAGCCTCTTCTGGATCCTTTCCGAAGACAGCATATCCTTCCTTTGATAGGGGGCCCAAAGTACTCTCAATACCCCAAATGCAGTCTGAATAATAACCTCTAAAGCATCAACATTACAGTATTGCTTTTATATTCTAGTCTTCTTGAAATGGCTGCTAACATTGCATTTGCCTTCCATACCACCAACTCACCTACAAGTTAACCTTCAGGGAATCCTGCAAAGGATTCCCAATTCCCTTTCTAATTTTTGATTTTTCTTCTCATTTAGAAAATAGACTATACCTTTATTCCTTCTTGCAAAGTACAAAGCCATATACTTCTTGACACTGTATTCCATCTGACATTTCTTTGCCCATTCCGTTAATCTATTGAAGTCCTTCTGCAGATTCCCTGCTTCCTCAACACTACCTGCTCTTCCACCTGTTTTCATATCACCTGCAAACCCGGCCACAGTTCAATCAATTCCAATGTCCAAATCATTCACATATAACATGAAAAAAAGCAGTCCCAACACCAACCACTACGGAACACCACTAGTCACTGGCAGCCCCTTTATTCCCACTCTTCCCCTCCTGTAAGTCAGCCAATCTAATTATCCATGCTAGTATCTTTCCTGTAATACCACACATTCTTATTTTACTTCATGGACTTGTATGTGACATCCTGTCAAAGGCCTTCTGAAAATCAAGTAAACACCATCCACTGATTCTCCTTTGTCAGCACTGCATGTTATTTCCTCAAATTCAAACAGACCTGTCAGATAAATTTTCCCCTTAAGCAAGCCATGTTGACTTCAGCCTATTTTATCACGTACCCCAAATCCTCCGCAATCTCTTCCGCTACCTCTTTCAGAACCCTGGGATGTACCTTCAGGTCTTTCAGCTTCCCAAGCAACTTCCCCTTCGTAATAGCAACTACACTCACAATTGCCCTGTGACTTCCTTTAATTTCTGGCATACAGCTCTTGTCTTTCACAGTGAAGATTGAAGCAAAATACTTAGAGTCAATCAGCCAATTCTTTGTGCCCTATTACTACCTCTCTAGCATCATATTCCAGCGGTCTGATACCTCCTCGCGCCTCTCTTTTACTCTTTATATATCTGAAAAACCTTTTGGTATCCTCTTTAATATTATTTTCTAGCTTACCTTCATATTTCATCTTTTCTCTCCTTGTTGCTTTTTTAAGTTGCCTTCTGTTGCTTTTTAAAAGCTTCCCAAACCTCTAGCTTCTCAGTAGTTTTTGCCATATTTTATCCCCTCTCATGCTCAAATCTGATCTTTGACTTCCCTTGTCAGCCACAGTTGCCTTTTCCTCCCTTTAGCAGACTTTTTCACATTTGAGATGTATCTATCCTGCACTTCCAAACTGCCTCCAGCAACATCATCCATGCCATTCTGCTGTCATCCCTGCTAGTGTCCCTTCCAAGCAACTTTGGTTAGCTCATCTGTCATGCCTCCATATCTGACTTTACTGCACTGCCATACTGCCTTTGGTTTCTCTTTCTCAAACTGCAGGGTGAAGTGAATGCTATCATATTATGATCACTTCCTCCCAAGGGTTCCTTTACCTTAAGCTCCCTAATCAAATCTGGTTAATTACATAAATCCCAATCCTAAATTGCCTTTTTTCTGAGTGGGCTCAACCTCAAGCTGCTCTAAAAAGCAATATGATTGGCATTGACATTCTCTAAACGCCTTCTCCTGGATTCCAGCACCAAACTGATTCTCCAAATCTTCCTGCAAATTGAAATCACCCATGACTATCGTAACATGATAGGAATCCAATTTCTACTTATAGGGATACTCCTGACCTTTAATATGTATCCTCGTGTATTACTCTGTGTAAAGATATTTCTGTCATTGATAACGCAAACGCAAGATGCTGGGAATTCAAGTAACACACACAAAATGCTGGTGGAACTCAGGGAAGAAGTACAGTCGACATTTTGGGTCGAGACCCTTCGTCAGGACTAACGGAGAAAAGAGATAGTAAGAGATTTGAAAGTGGGAAGGGGAGAGGGAGACCTGAAATGATAGGAGAAGACAGGAGGGGGATGGATGAAGCGAAGAGCTGGGAAGTTGATTGGCAAAAGGGATACAAGGCTGGAGAAGGGGGAGTATCATAGGACGGAAGGCCTTGGAAGAAAGAAAGGGGGAGGGCAGTACCAGAGGAAGATGGAGAACAGGCAAAGAGTTATTGTGAGAGGAAAAGAGAAAAAAAATATTAAAAATTAAAAATTAGGGATGGGGTAAGAAGGGGAGGAGGGGCATTAAGGGAAGTTAGAGAAATCAAAGTTCATGCCATCAGGTTGGAGGCTACCCAGATGGAATATAAAGTGCTGTTCCTCCAACCTGAGTATGGCTTCATCTCGACAGTAGAGGAGGCCATGGACTAACATATCGAAATGGGAATGGGATGTGGAATTAAAATGTGCGGCCACTGGGAGATCCTGCTTCCTGTGGCGGACAGAGCGTAGGCGTTCAGCGAAGCGGTCTCCCAATCTGCGTCGGGTCTCACCAATATATAGAAGGCCGCATCGGGAGCACCGGACGCAGTATATCACCCCAGCCAACTTACAGGTGAAGTGTCGCCTCACCTGGAAGGACTGTTTGGGGCCCTGAATGGTGGTAAGGGAGGAAGTGTAAGGGCATGTGTAGCACTTGTTCCACTTGCAAGGATAAGTGCTGGGAGGAAGATCGGTGGGAAGGGATGGGGGGGATGAGTGGACGAGGGAGTCTTGTAGGGAGTGATCCCTGTGGAAAGCAGAAGGTGGGAGAGAGGGAAAGATGTGCTTAGTGGTGGGAAAATTCTCTTTTCCTGTTTTTATACAGTATCTCATCATCATTATGTGCAATATCATATGACGTGGCAATGATGGTCTTTGACCATGATTGTTCTTGATAATTTTGCTACAGAAGTGGTCTACCATTGCATTCCTCTGGACAGTGGCTTGACAAGATGGGAGACCTCAGCCATTATCAGTAGTCTTCAGAGGTTGTCTGCCTGGCATCAGCGGCTGCATAACCAGGACTTGTGATATGCACCAGCTGCTCAAGTGACCATCCACCACCTGCTCCCAAGGCTTCACATGACCCTGATCATGGTGCAGGGGTGGGGGGGGGGTGCTATAATCAGATGTTACACCTTGCCCAAGGATGACCTGTGATCTGCTGGCTAGCAACTTACACCTCCTTTGGTGGAGACGTATCTCCATCCTGTCACCCACACTTTATAGCTTACCTTGTTAAATAGTTTCTGAAGTGACATACGCAGGATGCACTGCTTTTCTTAAGACAGCTCATGATGTGCATATGATTAGAAAATGGACCATTCTACTCTAGATTCTAGATTATGGTCGTCTAGATTCCGATTCTGATCAGACTAACTTGATTATTGTGCTTGTAAGAAAACAGTGAAAATAGCAACTTTTTGGGATTCTTTTTAAGGTAGATTTAGCTTAGCAAATGTAACTATCAACAATTTGAAATTTTACTCTATTAAACTTAGCAATAAAATATTTTCTTGATTATTTAATGATATTTTGTCCTCTTTATTTTTTTTCCAGACAAATGCATGGATTTTTATTTTGTATAGAGTGATTCAGCACTTGCATTGCATGAGCCATGAAACTAAAAACTGAGTCATTACTGGCAAAGGCAAACATTGAAGGCAAATACTTAATACAAATGATTATGCTAGGTTGGACAATGTGATTTAATTTCTGGTCTTAAGCACTTAAAAGATATCTAGGGGATATTTTTGCCAGCAGCATCCGTATCCTGAAAAAGGAATGTAAACTGAGTGGCATGCTGACATCTAATTGAGTTGATTCTGTCTGCATTTTTAAGTTTAGGGTTTTACTTTGTTTTGTATGTTCCTGCGTGGAGTGACTCCTCTATCCACTGGACCAATTTCAGTGAAGAATCTCTAAATTTCCATTTAAAATCAAATCAGGTCATCAAGGGAATGGCGGCGTAAGGAAAAGGTCTCTCGACAAAAAAGGTAAACTGCCCCAAAATGGAAATTAGACAAATACTAAATATTGTATAACTATATTAATAAAAGGGGCAAGGATGATGTCTAAGAACGAGATTAAAAAGTCCGCTCAGAAGGCTGATAAACAGAAAGAGACGCAGCAAGGCGACGGGCCTAGCTCCCCCACGGCTAGCCAGGACAGAGATAATGAGGAGGAATCGGTGAATCTGTCTTTGGTTCTCAGAGAGATTCACGAGGTCCGCAAGATAACAGCAAACAGCTGGAAGATATTAAAGGAGAAATAGTAAAAACTAATTCGAGGATAGATGAAGCCGAAGCGAGGATTGTAGGAATTGAAGAGAAGCTACAAAACGCAGAGGAAGTGATAGCAGAAATGCTAAAGCTACAAGAGCAGCTCCAGTGGAAGCTAATGGACCAAGAAGGCCACTCAAGAAGGGAAAATGTGAGGATCTGTGGAGTTCCCGAAGGAACTGAAGGTAAACCCGGATTGATGATTCCCTTCGTGGAGAAGCTGCTTAGAAAGAACCTTGATATACCGGACGCAAAAGACCTACAGATAGAAAGGGCCCACCACACGTTGGCACCACAGCCTCCGGCAGGCGCCCAGCCCAGATCGATTCTAGTCAGATTTCTCAGTTACAGGACGAAGGAAGAGGTGCTTAAACGGTCATGGCAAAAGAAAGGTTTCATGTGGAGCAACTGTAAAATCAGATTAGACCACGATTACGCACCGGGGATCCTTGCCAGACGGAAGGAATATGCGGAAACACGGAGGGTCCTGAAGGAAAACAACATCAGGTTTCAGACCCTGTATCCAGCTCGTCTGAGAGTCTTTTACGACGAAGGGACAAAAACTTACGCTACGGCCGGGGAGGCAATGTCGGACCTGGCGGACCGGGGACTACCTACTAAAGTTATCACCCAACCGGAGTCGCTACTGGAGAGGATTCGGCAAAAGTCGTGGCAGCCAGTGTGGCGAGGACGCTCCGCACGAACCACAGTGTTAAACTACAAAGAAAAGCTACAAATATTCAGACGCGGATGTACAGAGAATACAGATTAATTAAGAGAAATGACTGAAAAGAGTAGATCGGACTTAAAGGTAAAATGAAAGCTGGTAACTGAAAATAAACTAGACGGAATTAAGGGAGCTAGGGCTTTACTCTTTGGAGAGAAGGAGGATGAGAGGAGACATGATAGAGGTGTACAAGATAATAAGAGGAATAGATAGAGTGGATAGCCAGCGCCTCTTCCCCAGGGCACCGCTGTTCAATACAAGAGGACATGGCTTTAAGGTAAGGGGTAGGAAGTTCAAGGGGGATATTAGAGGAAGGTTTCTTACTCAGAGAGTGGTTGGTGCGTGGAATGCACTGCCTGAGTCAGTGGTGGAGGCAGATACACTAGTGAAGTTTAAGAGACTACTGGACAGGTATATGGAGGAATTTAAGGTGGGGGCTTGTATGGGAGGCAGGGTTTGAGGGTGGGCACAATATTGTGGGCCGAAGGGCCTGTAATGTGCTGTACTATTCTATGTTCTATGAATAACTTGAATGATAGCAATATGGTCGAGACATAAATAGGAGAAAAATCTCTATGATTATTCAAACTGCAGAGGGCCCTCTAACACAGGGTGAAGATAGAGGTTATCCCTCTGAACTGAGGCGGGTCGGTGCTCAGGCCTCACTGTTGGAAGTCGGAAAAATTTTTCAAATGTTATACGTTCAAAAATGTCTAGGGTGTGGTTATATGTTTTGGTTTCCTGTTGAGAAGGGATTGCTTACTGTTTGGTTAGAAAAGGAGAGTTTTACTAGAGAAAAATGCAAATTGAATTGGTAAAAATAATTTCCTAAAATATTACTGGGGTTTTGAATCCAATTAAAAGAAATAAGATTATGTCTAAATTGAAAAAAGAGAGGGCACAAATAGCTTTCCTCCAGGAAACACATATGAGCCAATCTGAACATGGAAAATTAAAAAGAATGGGCTTTAAGCATGTATTTTATTCATCATATAAATTGAGCCACAAAAGAGGGGTAGCTACTTTAATATCAAGTACTCTTAATTATGAACATATTTCAGAGACTAAAGACAAAGATGGACGATTTGTAAAAATTATAGGAAGAATAGAAGGTACTGAAATAACATTGCTGAATGTTTATGCTCCACCAGGTTGTGAATGGTCATTCTATAGACACATTTTTGACCTAATGGTCAGTTCTCAAGGGGTAGTAATCTACGGAGGGGATTTTAATATTAGGTTAAATCCTGCATTAGATTCTTCAAGAATAGTTACTCAGAATAAACCTCTGACTCGGAAAATGAACTTATTGATGGAGGAGTTGGGAATTATAGATGTGTGGAGGGAATTACACCCCACTAGTAAAGATTATACACATTACTCTTTCCCTCATTCAGCCCATTCAAGGATAGACTATTTCTTTATCTTTAATACAGATAGACTCAGGATAAAAAACCGTAATATTGAAACAATTGATCTGTCGGATCATAGCCCAGTCTCTCTATCTCTAATCCTGGAAAGGAAAATGAGGAAAACACTATGGAGGTTAAACTCACATATACTCAATAACCTGAAAGTAATGGAGAGATTAAGGGGAGAAATCAAAGAATACCTAGACCTTAATGACACGGGAGAAACATCACCAGTGATCTTATGGGATACATTGAAAGCTGTACTGAGAGGAAAAATTATTTCCATTACCACTCACATGAAAAAAATCAATGCACAATAATTAGCAGACCTTCAAGGAAAATTAAAACAACTTCAAGTTGTAGATAGCAACAAAAGTAATTCTAATTTAAAACAGGAAATTAGGAAATTGCAAAGTGAAATTGATGATATTTATACATTGGAAACTCAAGGAAATTTTCTTTACCTGAGGCAAAGGAATTATGAAGTAGGAGGTAAATCTGCTAGATTATTAGCATATAAATTACGAAAACAACAAGCAGACAATACAATTCATAAAATGAAGAATTCAAAGACAAAGCTTGTGGAGAATACAAGAGAGAAAATTCAAGAGAGTTTTGAAACATTATCGAGAGCTGTACTCCCAACCCCAGGCCTCCAATGAGCCCTATATAGACACTTTATTGAATTCTTTAGATCTACCCAAGCTTACAGATTTACAAAATGAATGCCTATTAGAACCAGTAACTGTCAAAGAACTGAATGTGGCCATCTCTAGATTCAAGGCTGGAAAGTCTGCAGGTTCTGATGGGTTTACCTCAGAGTGGTACAAATCACTGAAGTCACAGTTAGCCCCATTACTACTTAACACCTTTAATTGGATCTTGCAGAGAGGAGAAACTCCACCTTCCTGGAGAGAAGCGATTATTTCAGTTATTCCTAAAGAGGGTAAAGATAAACTAGAATGTGATAATTATCGGCCAATTAGTGTTCTTAATTTAGATTACAAATTATTTACATCTATATTAGCGCGCAGATTGGAGAAGCTTTTACCTGGCCTAATCCATTTAGACCAGACTGGATTTATTCAACAAAGACAAACACAGGACAACATAAGGAGAACTCTACACATACTAGAACAGGTTATTAAGACCGAGACAGAGACAATGGTAGTGGGATTAGACACTGAGAAAGCTTTTGATTCAGTTAGTTGGGCATTCCTATACGGCTTTCAAGAAAAGTTTATTGAAGTAATCCAGACTCTATATGGCAGCCCTACAGCTCGAATTAAGATAAATGGGGACCTCTCTGACTCCTTTATTTTAGAGAGAGGCACCAGACAGGGATGCTCAATTTCTCCTCTCCTTTTTGCGCCATATATTGAACCGCTTGCCCAACTAATAAGACAGAGCAAAATCGTAAAAGGTATCAAGGGGGCAGGGATTGAACAGAAAGTGGCGTTATTCACAGATGATGTTTTAGTCTATCTGAGTGAATGAGAAAAATCAATTATAGGATTGCTTGCACTGTTGGATGACTTTGGGAAAATATCAGGTTATAAAATAAATGTAAAAAAAACGCAGGTGATGTCTCTAAATTATACACCATCCAAAAAACTGCAGGATACATATGATCTTAAGTGGGAAGCTAAATCATTAAAATATTTAGGAACAACCCTGCCGAAGGATCTTTCAACGCTGTCACAGGTAAATTATGGGTCATTAATTTCAGAGATCAAAGCAGATATGCATAGATGGAATCTTATCCCCTTTTTAAGTTTAAATTCAAGGATAAATACCATAAAAATGAATATTCTCTCTCGGTTACTTTACCTTTTCCAGACTTTACCTGTGGAGGTGGATGATAATCAATTCAGGGAATGGGACAAATGGATTTCCCGCTTTATCTGGCAAAGAAAGAAATCTAGAATTCGATATAACACCTTACAGTTAGGGAAGGACGGAGAAGGTATGGTACTTCCTTGCTTGAGAAATTATTTTTATGCTTCACAGATAACCCCTCTGTTATATTGGTGTAATAGGAAATATAAGGCTAGGTGGAAGGAAATAGAATTTGGATTAGTTGACAGTTTTCCTCTACAGGCCTCAATAGCTGACAAAGGATTGATGACCCAATTGGAAAAGTTTAAAAACAGCTGCATAAATCTTACATTAAAAGTATGGCAGAAGGTGGTTAATTCATGTGGAATCAATAACATGTTAAAACTTTTCAGATGGTGTGCATATGATACCGAATTCCTCCCCAACAGAGGAGATAAAAGATTTGAACTATGGATAAAGAAAGGTCTTACAACCTACCTCTCATTTATACATAAAAGAGTATTACAAAGTTTCCAATTCCTGCAGGACAAACATAGCCTAGAACACAATGACTTTTTTAGGTACCTTCAAGTACAACACTATGTTAACCCCAGAGTTGTAGATATACAGACCTATCAACAGTAGAATTAGAATTTTTCAAGATTCTGAATTCGGCTTGCAGTTCAATACCAAGTAAATCAGTTTCTCGATTATGTAATGCACTCTCCCATGCTAAAAATGTAAACACATTGTATATTAAAGAGAAGTGGGAGAAAGAAGCGGGGTTGGTACTTTAAGAGGAGGCTTGGGGGAAAATATGCAGCTTTCAGTGGTCTTCGACTAATTCTTTGACTTGGAGAGAACATTGTTGGAAAAATGCTATAAGATACTTCAAGACCCCATATCAGTAAAAATATAAAGACACAAACGTGACGTGTTGGAGAAGGTGCAGCTCCAAGGAGGCAAATCATTTCCATATTCTCTGGGATTGCCCTAAATTAAGTTTATATTGGAAAGATATTCATAGAACATTAGTTAAGCTACTTAAGACCCAGATACCTCTGAACTTCGAGGTATCTCGAAGCTCTATTTGGGGCATGTATTGTTTCTCGAGCAGAAGAAAGATATAAAGTTGCTGCAGGCCCTTTTAGCGGCAAGTAAGAAATCAATCACTAGAAAGTGGCTAAATCCAATACCACCTACATTAGAAGATTGGCACGAAATTATCTTGGAAATATTTAAAATGGAAAAGATGACTTACTCCCTGCGAGTTCAAAAAGAAAAATTTTATCAAATTTGGAATAAATGGATTGAATATATAACCCCAAAGCCAGCAGACTTTAGATGACTCTCCTAATGATTTATACTGCTCTTCTCACCAACACAGTAATATTGCTAACGTAAGCACCCCTGGTCTAAATGTTTACTGTTATTGTTTTTTTTTGGAAAATAGAGAATTAACACAAGTAAAGGAAAAGATTTGGGAAAGGGATAAAAAATGATAAAATTAAGTAAATAAGTACATAGGGATTGGATAATTATGTTTGGGGGTAGGAGCAAACATGAACAAGTTAGGATATAAACACCTACAATGGTTGTTACATAGGCTTACATACAACATTTTGGACCGGAAAGAAATAGTCCAGAAGAGATATATGGAAATTATTATTAATCCACTATTATAACTATTTTTCTTAACAACTAATATCATTACTTAGCCTAATAGATTAGAATTTCAACTGTACATAATTATCTATTTAAGTGTCTAATTTCTTCTTGTATCAAATTCTCAATTGGATTGAGATCTGGACTCTGACTTGGCCACTCCAGGACATTAACTTTGTTGATTTTAAACCATTCCTGTTTAGCTTTGTTTTTAGCCTGGGGTGGTTGTCTTGCGGGAAAACAAATCTTCTCCCAAGTCGCAGTTCTCTTGCAGATTGCATCAGGTTTTCCTCCGGAATTTCCTTGTATTTTACTGTATTCATTTTACCTTTTACCTTCACAAGCCTTCCAGGGCGTGCTGCAATGAAGCATCCCCACAAAATGATGCATCCACCACCATGCTTCACGGGAGGGATGCTGTGTGTTTGAAGATGTGCTTATGCCAAGCACAGCACATGTGATGGCCCTAAGAGCTTGCTTTTGGTTTCATCAAATAATAGAACTTTCTTCCGGCAGACTTCAGTTGTTGTATGTGCAGCCTCTCCCGTCTCCGCCACTGAAGCTTGTAACTCCTCCAGAGTTGTCGCAGTCCACTTGGTGGCTCCTTCATGCTCAGTCACTCAGGTTTTGAGGATAGCCTCCAAAAGGTAGATTTACAGTTCTGCCATATTTTTTCCATTTCTTGTTGATTGGCATAACTGTATTCCAAGGGACATTCAATGACTTGGAAATTTTCTTGTTTCTATCTCCTGACTTGTACCTTTCAATAACAATTTTGCGGAGTTGCTTGGAGTGTTCTTTTGTCTTCATGGTGTCATTTTTGCCAGGATACTGACCCACCGGCAGTTGGACCCTCCAAAGATACAGGAGTATTTTTACTACAGTCAGTTGAAACACTTTGACTGTACATGAGTGATCTCCATTTAACTAATTACATGGTTTCTAAAATCAATTGGCTGCACCAGTGACGATTTGATGTGTCATATTTGAGGGGCTGAATACTTAAGCAATCTATTTTTTGTTTATATTTGTAATTAATTCAGATCACTTTGTAGAGATCTGTTTTCACTTTGACACAGAAGAGTCTTTTGCTGTGTCAAAAAAGCCAGATTAAATCCACTGTGATTCAATGTTGTAAATCAAGAAAACATGAAAACTTACAAGTGGGTGAATACTTTTTATAGAGACTGTATGTATTTCAATATTCATCTGCTGCAAAACAACATTTCATGAAATATGTGAGTGATGATTAACCCGATTCTGTTCTGGAGTCGATTGTTAATGACGTGGCTTTGGTCTACTTGGAGGCTCTTGTTAAGATAGGCCAAAGTCAGTTTTTCTCAAGGGAAAATCTTGCCTGATAAATCTGTTGAAATTCTTGGTAATCTGAGGAAATAAGCAGGATAGGGAAAGGAGAATCAGTGAATGTTGTGTACTTGAATTTTCACAAGACCTTTGACAAGATGCCACACTTGAGGCTGCTTAACAGGTTATGAGCCCATGGTATGACAGCAAAGATACTAGCACAGATAAAGTGGTGGCTGATTGATAGGAGGCAGGGAGTGGGAATAAAGAGAGCCTTTTCCGGTTGCCTGCCAGTGTTCCACAGGGGTTTGTATTAGGACTGCTTCTTTTTACGTTATATGTCAATGATTTGGATGACAGAATTGATGGCTTTGTTGCAAGGTTTGCAGATTGTGTTAAGACAGGTGGAGGAGCAAGGAGTTTTGAGGAAGGTGAGATGCTACAGAAGGACTTAAGACAGATTTGGGAAAATGGGGAAAGAAGTATCAGATGGAATACGGGGTCTGGAACAGTATGGTCATGCACTTTGGTAGAAGACTCTTTTCTAAATGGAGAGAAAGTACAAAAATCTGAGGCACAAAGGGTCTTGGGAGTCCTCGTGCAGGATTCCCTAGAGGTTAATTTGCAGGTTGAGTCTGTGGTGAGAAGGCAAATGTGAGGTTAGCATTCGTTTCAGGAGGATGAGAATATAAAGCCTCAGGAATGTAATGTTGAGGCTTTATAAAGCACTGGTGAGGCCTCACTTGGAGTGAGCAGTTTTAGGCCTCTTATTTAAGAAAGAATGTGCTGACAGTGGAGAATGTCAAAAGGGGGTTCACAAAAGTGATTCCAAGATTGAACAACTTTTCATATGAATTCACCGGAATTCAGAAGAATGAGGGCTGACCGAATTGAAGCCTATCAAATGTTGAAAGGCCTCGATAGAGTGGAAGTGGAGAGTATGATTCCTATGATGGGAGAGCCTAAGACCAGAAGACACTAGCCTCAGAATAATGAGCTGTCTTTTTAGCACTGAGATGAGGAGGAATTTCTTTAGCCAGAGAGTGGAGAATCTGTGGAATTCCTTGCCACAGGCAGCTTTGGAGATCAAGTCATTGGGTATATTTACGGCATATGT
This sequence comes from Mobula birostris, assembly GCF_030028105.1. Classification (NCBI taxonomy): domain Eukaryota; kingdom Metazoa; phylum Chordata; class Chondrichthyes; order Myliobatiformes; family Myliobatidae; genus Mobula; species Mobula birostris. Next base: position 185,976,681 of record NC_092375.1, read on the forward strand.
TGATAGTTTCTTGATTGGTCAGGGCAAGAAGGGATACGGCGAGAAGGCAGAAGACTGGGGTTGAGAGGGAAAATGGATCAGCCATGATGAAATGCTGGAGCAGACTCGGTTGGCCAAACGTGCCTAATTCCACTCCTATACCTTATCGTCTTCAGGTCCTATACGCCAGTGATATTAAATCTGATTCTGATTCTGAAATACAAAGTATAGTTTGAGCTCTTCCCTTGTTGGACTGTCTACATTCTGCTTCAAGAAATACTCCTGGATGCCTTTTATAAATTATATCTTATCCAAGCCTTTGGTATGAAGGAAGTACCAGTGAATATTGAAGAAATTGAAGTCTCCCAAACTTTAACAACAACAATGTTATTTTTGCATCTTTCTGCGGTCTGCCTACATATGGGTTCTGGTATCTCCTGCTGGTTATTGGGAGGCCTATGGTATAAGTGCATCATAGGACTGTACATTTCTTTTACCTGAGCTCTACCCATATCCGCTTCAGTGGATGTCCTGTCTAAGTAACTTCCACTTCCCTGTTATGCTAGAAACACAGAAGTCCTGGAATATTGAGCTGACAATGGGGAACGTCGACTCAGACCATGAGAGGCCTGCATCAGACATTTTCATGCCTCACAAGGCACAGATTGGAAGACCTGACAATCCTGCACTTCTTTCAACCAAATCTCTGCAATGGCCACTACTTCGATGCCCTAACCCAACTATAAGTTCAGCTAACCCCAGTTAGAATGTAGTTTGCTGACCACCAGGAAAGGAAAAGGGAGTAGGTGGACAGTGTGGGCTTCACGTCCATTTGGAGTGGGATATAGGTGCCGTTGGGATAGCAGAAGTGAGTTAGTTTGAGAAATATTTCACTGTTAGATGTTCCAAGCCGGGTAAGCAGGATCTCATGAGGACTGTCACATCGGAGCACCACAAGGTGTTGATTTGGAAGCAGACCCTTCCACCTCTAACTTTGCCTGAGCATGCCACAAGGTTCCTCCTATGAACTGAGAACCCCCTCAGGTTGTATGGCACAGTGATGTGAACTAGGTGTGAGCCAAGTTTCAGTGAGACATAGCACACAACAATCTCTCAGTTCACTTTGGTAGGTTAGTCTTACTTTACTGATCCCAAAGGAAATTACTGTGACACAGTAGAATTACAAGTGCACAGATAAATACATGTAACACCCTGGGAAAGGTTTCACTGCTTACGTAATAGTCTTTCTGTAGAAGCAGTGTTTGTGTTATGGTTAGAGATAATGGATGCTATGGAATTTGAGTTGGGTCCTTTGTTCCGTGGGAGATGAAGAAGGAAAACGCTGGAGAGAACCGGTCATAGGACTCGATGTGGTGGGGGATCATGATTCGATGGAGCAAGGTTCTGCAGTCAGAGTCTAGGACTGAGATGTCCCGGTTGTTATGGGCGGATGTGGCCATCCTATACGACAAAGCCAACAGGGAGTAGGACCCCTGAGGGGATGGACTAAGCAGTGGGCTGCTGGTGAATGGGGTCCTGCGAGAAGGGGAGCGACTGGTATAGTCTGTTATAACTCTGGTGAAGAGGAACACCTCAAGCGGGAGCGTGAAGGACGGGAAGACCCTCGGAGTGTGAGCCCCTGGGTACCTAAGCAAAGAGACCCAGTAGGGGAATGGCCTGGGGTCTCGGGGGAACAAGATCCCAGCAATATATCAAGGAACACACTAAAGCAAAAAACCCTCTTCCTGAACGCTTAGTGGGGCCAAGTTCCAGTGTATCGCTACGGATTGAGGGCACTTATGAAGGAACCATACTTGACACTGGCCCTCAGGTTACTCTGCAGTACCGTTCATTTTACAACCAGAATTTGACATATTTATCATTAACGCCACACAGTGCACGAGAGATCTGGGGTCTTAGTACAGGTGACTAGCTGTACAAAGGTTACTTGTCAGTGAAGCTGGAGTTTTCAGAGGCAGAATTAGGAGTAACTGAGATCCTTGATACATTAGTGTTGGTTTGTCTGGACCCAGTCGAGAACGATGAAGCTTCAACTCTTGTGGGGATGAATACTCGTATTGTGAGGAGGCTAGTGGGATCCTGCAAGGAGAAAGTTGGAGAGAACTTTGTGAAAACATTGTCCATTCACCCTGTGTTCCAGGCTGCATTTGAGGAAGTGCGTGACTGCAGTGGGCTGGATGATGAGCATAAACGAGGGACTGTGTGGTACACCCAGTCCAAATCGGTCTTGTTATGGCCTGGGGAAGTAGCTGGAGTGATGGGAATCTCCAATTTTCCCGGAACGCCTGATGCTGAGGCCCTCTTGGTGGATGCCCTGGAAGACCACGAACAGGAGTCGTGTGTACCTGCTGGGGTACTGGTGAGGCCCAAATTGCAGAAGTCCTTGGCTGGATGATGAGCATAAACGAGGGACTGTGTGGTTCATCCAGTCAAAATTGGCCATGTTACAGCCTAGGGAAGTCGCTAGTGTGAGGGAAAACCCCAAATTTCCTGCAATACTGGATGCCAAGGCCCCCTTGGTGGATGCTCCGGAAGACCATGAAGAGGAGTCATGCATACCTGCTGGGGTATTGGTGAGCACCTGCAAAGCTGAAGGAAACTGGGATCATCACCGAGTCCAGAAGTCCTTATGCACCTCCAATGGTGGTGGCCAGGAAGAAGAATGGGAAGGTATGGATGTGTGTGGACAATCGGACTCTGAACAGGCATACAGTCCGCAACCAGAATAATGTCCTAAGAATGGAGGACGTGCTGGCCTGCCTGAGTGGTGCGAAGTGGTTCAGTGTGCTGAACTTGTGGAGTGGATATTGCCAGATTCCCATGAGTGAGGCATTCATACGTCCAATAGGATTCAGTTCCAGGGCCGATCAGGAGCCCCGGTGGCTTTCCAGCATGTCATGGAGAAAACAGTGGGGGATATGAACTTGCATGAGGTGTTGGTGTACCTGGATGATCTCATAATGTTTGGGTCCACTTTGGAGGAACACAAAGTGAGGCTACTGAAGGTGCTGGGCTGCCTAAAATCTGAAGTGTTAAAACTTTCCCTGGACAAATGCCAGTTCTGCAAAATGTCTGTTGGGCACCTAGTCTCAGGAAATGGAGTAGCTACAAATCTGTCTAAGATAACCACATGGCTAAGGACCCCGACTATGAGCATCTTGTACTCATTACTTAGGTTCTGTGGGTACTATCGGAGGTTTGTGAAGGGCTACGTGAAAGTGAGTCATCCTTTAAATCAGCTTCTGTGCAGTTACCCTCCCTTGGGGAAGAAAGAGAGGAACAAAGGAGAGGATGGTAAAGATTACCTTAGCCCTTCGGAGCATTTTGGAGTGAGATGGGCTGCAAAATGTGAAGTTGCTGAAGGAGCTTCTGATGAAAACGGCTGTGCTGAATTTGCAGCCCCATGGTTGCCATATGTATTGCATACAGATGCCAGCAGAGAGGGCTTAGGCGGTGTTCTGAATCAGGATCGGGGACAGGATTGAGACCTGTCGCATTTGTCAGCCGGAGCCTGTCACCCTCTGAGAGAAACTATCCCATGCACAAATTGGAGTTCCTGGCATTGAAATGGGCTGTGGTGGATAAACTAAGTGACCACCTATATGGTGCCAAGTTCGAGGTGAGGACGGAGAACAACCCATTAACTTATATCCTGATGTTGACAAAATCAGTGGTTGACGGCATTGTCTACCTACGATTTCAGCCCGAAGTACTGGCCGGGGAGTGGGAACATTGATGCCAATGCTTTGTCCCGAGGTGCATGTGAAGAACTGGACAGGGACAAAGAGTTGGAGAGCCCCTGGAGTCAAAGCCACGTGCCAGTATCTTTGTTTTTTTTCCCTAGCTAACCCTTTAGTTAAGATTCATAAATATAATTCCTTTAATTGTATGCAATGTGCCGTCAGTTATTTCTTGGCACTGAATTCGTAACAGGGTAGCAATTTACATAGCAAGTAGGTTTTGGCGTGGGGGAGCCATCTCAATCTCACAGGTTTGGCGGGACCAGTTTGTATTCACCAGACTTACGCAGCCAAGGAGACCAGCGGGGTTTCATAAATATTGGAAGAGAAACATAGAAATATAGAAAATCTACAGCACAATACAAACCCTTCGGTTCACAATGCTGTGCAGAACATGTACTTACTTTAGAAATTGCCTAGGGTTAGCTATAGCCCTCTATATTTCTACGCTCCATGTACCTGTCCAGGAGTCTCTTAAAAGACCCTATCATATCTGCCTCCATCACCTTTGCTGGCAGCCCATTCCATGCACTCACCACTCTCTGCGTAAAAACTTACCCCTGACATCTCTGTACCTACTTCCAACCACCTTAAAACTGTGCCCTCAGTTGTTAGCCATTTCAGCCCTGGGAAAAAGCCTCTGACTACCCACATGATCAATGCCTCTCATCATCTTATACACCTTTATCAGGTCACCTCTCATCCTCTGCCGCTCCAAGGAGAAAAGGCTGAGTTCACTCAACCTATTCTCATAAGATGTGCTCCCTAATCCAGGCAACATCTTTGTAAATCTTCTCTGCACCCTTTCTATAGTTTCCACATCTTTCAGTAGTGAGGTTACCAGAGCTCAGCACAGTACTCCAAGTGTGGTCTGACCAGGATCCTATATACAGTTGAAGTCAGAAGTTTACATACACCTTAACCAAATACATTTAAACTCAGTTTTTCACGATTCATGACATTTAATCCTAGAAAACATTCCCTGTCCTAGGTCAGTTAGGATCACTATTTTAAGAATGTGAAATGTCAGAATAATAGTAGAGAGAATGATTTATTTCAGCTTTTATTTCTTTCATCACTTCCCCAGTGGGTCAGAAGTTTACATACACTTTGTTAGTATTTGGTAGCATTGCCTTTAAGTTGTTTAACTTGGGTCAAACGTCTTGGATAGCCTTCTACAAGCTTCTTATAGTATGTTGCTGAAATTTTGCTCCATTCCTCCAGACAGAAACTGGCGTAACTGAGAAAGGTTTGTAGGCCTCCTTGCTTGCACACGCTTTTTCAGTTCTGCCCATAAATTTTCTTTCGGATTGAGGTCAGAAAATTGATGTCAAGTCTGGTTCATCCTTGGGAGAAATTTCCAAACATCTGAAGGTACCATGTTCATCTGTACAATCAATAGTACGCAGGTATAAACACCACGCAACCATCATACCGTTCAGGAAGGAGACGCATTCTGTCTCCTAGAGGTGAATGTACTTTGGCACGAAAAGTGCAAATCAATCTCAGAACAACAGCAAAGGACCTTGTGAAGATGCTGGAGGAAACAGGTAGACAAGTATCTATATCCACAGTAGAACAAGTCCTATATCGACATAACCTGAAAGGCTGCTCAGCAAGGAAGAAGCCACTGCTCCAAAACCACCATAAAGAAGCCAGAGTACAGTTTGCAAGTGCACATGGGGACAAAGATCTTTCTTTTTAGAGAAATGTCCTCTGGTCTAATGAAACAGAAATTGAACTGTTTGGTCATAATGACCATCATTACGTTTGTAGGAAAAAGGGTGAGGCTTGCAAGCTGAAGAACATCATCCCAACCGTGAAGCATGGGGGTGGCAGCACCATGTTGTGGGGGTGCTTTGCTGCAGGAGGGACTGGTGCACTTCACAAAATAGATGGCATCATGAGGAAGGAAATTATGTGGATATATCGAAGCAACATCTCAAGACATCAGCCAGGAAGTTAAAGCTCGGTCATAAAATGGGTCTTCCAAATGGACAATGACCCCAAGCATACCTCCAAAGTTGTGGCAAAATTGCTTAAGGACAACAAAGTCAAGATATTGGAGTGGCAATCACAAAGCCCTGACCACAATCCGATAGAAAATTTGTGGGCAGAACTGAAAAAGTGTGTGTGAGCAAGGAGGCCTACAAACCTTACTCAGTTACACCAGTTCTGTCTGGAGGAATGGAACAAAATTCCAGCAACTTACTGTGAGAAGCTTGTGGAAGGGAATCCAAAACGTTTGACCCAAGTTAAACAATTTAAATGCAATGCTACCAAATACTAACAAAGTGTATGTAAACTTCTGACCCACTGGGGAAGTGATGAAAGAAATAAAAGCTGAAATAAATCATTCTCTCTACTATTATTCTGACATTTCACATTCTTAAAATAAAGTAGTGATCCTAACTGACCCAGGACAGGGAATGCTTTCTAGGATTAAATGTCATGAAATGTGTAAAAACCGGGTTTAAATGTATTTGGCTGAGGTGTATGTAAACCTCCGACTTCAACTGTAGCTGTAAACATTACTTCTCGGCTCTTAAGCTCAATCTCACAGTTGATGAAGGTCAATGCACCCTATGCTTTCTCGACCACACAGTCAACCTGCACAGCAGCTTTGAGTGTCCTATGGACTCAGACCCCAAGATCCCTCTGATCCTCCACATTGCCAAGAGTCTTAACATTAGTATTATATTCTGCCATCATATTTAACCTACCAAAATGAACCACACACTTATCTGGGTTGAACTCTATCTGCCACTTCTCAGCCCAGTTTTGCATCCTATCAATGTCCCGCTGTAACCTCTGATAGCCCTCCACACTATTCACAACACCCCTAACCTTAGTGTCATCAGCAAATTTACTAACCCATCCCTCCACTTCATCATCCAGGTCATTTATTAAAATCACAAATAGAAGGGGTCCCAGAACAGATCCCTGAGGCACACCCCTAGTCACCAACTCCATGCAGAATAGGACCTGTCTACAACCACTCTTTGCCTTCTGTGGGCAAGCCAATTCTGGATCCACAAAGCAGGGTCCCAGGATTGCTACCTGTGCCGCATGCTAGTGAGGTTAGACATAGGAAGATAATGCAGCAAAGGAGTTGGTGCAGGAGGGAGGGCTTCATGTTTCTGGACAATTGGGTCTTGTTCCAGGGAAGGTGGCACCTTTTCCGACGGGACGGGTTGCACCTGAACTGAAGGGGGACTAATATCCTTGCGGGAAGGTTTGCTAGTGCTGCTCCGGGGGGGAGGGAGGTTTAAGCTAAATTTGCAGGGCGGAGGGGAACCAGAGTGTTAGAGCAGATAGTGAGGTGGAGGAGGATATAGGTCGTGCGAGAACTGCAGGTACAGTTCATGGAGTAAAGCCAGATCTAACATATAAAGAGGCTTTGAGGAGAGAGAAACAGAATGAAGGGTGTAAAGGTAGTAAGGTAGAAGGGCTAAAATGTGTGTACTTCAATGCAAGAAGCATCAGGAACAAAGGTGATGAACTGACAGCTTGGATACATACATGGAATTATGATGCGGTGGCCATTACAGAGACTTGGCTGGCACCAGGGCAGGAATGGATTCTGAATATTCCTGGATTTCAGTGCTTTAAAAGGGATACAGAGGGGGGGAGAAAGGGGAGGAGGGGTGGCATTACTGGTCAGGGATACTATTACAGCTACAGAAAGGATGGGTAATGTAGCAGGATCCTCTTTTGAGTCAGTATGGGTGGAAGTCAGGAACAGGAAGGGAGCAGTTACTCTTTTGGGAGTATTCTATAGGCCCCCTGGTAGCAGCTGAGATACAGAGAAGCAGATTGAAATACTTGAAATACTTTATACTTTATTGTCACCAAACAATTGATACTAGAACGTACAATCATCACAGCGATATTTGACTCTGCGCTTCCTGCTCCCTGGATTACAAATATAAAATATTTAAATTATTAAAAATAGTAATAATTAGTAAATATTAAACATTTAAATTATAAATCATAAATAGAAAATAGAAAAAGGGAAAGTAAGGTTGAGCAAAAAGTAATGAGAGGCAGGTCCGGATATTTGGAGGGTACGGCCCAGATCCGGGTCAGGATCCGTTCAGCAGTCTTATCACAGTTGGAAAGAAGCTGTTCCCAAATTTGGCCGTATGAGTCTTCTCCCGGAGGGAAGAGGGATGAAAAGTGTGTTGGCTGGGTGGGTCGTGTCCTTGATTATCCTGGCAGCACTGCTCCGACAGCGTGCAGTGTAAAGTGAGTCCAAGGACGGAAGATTGGTTTGTGTGATGTGTTGCTCCGTGTTCACGATCTTCTGCAGCTTCTTTCGGTCTTGGCAGGACAAATTCCATACCAGGTTGTGATGCACCCTAGAAGAATGCTTTCTACGGTGCATCTATAAAAATTAGTGAGGGTTTTAGGGGACAGGCCAAATTTGTTTAGTTTTACACAGCCTTTGGGGCACTGGTGCTCAGAGTTATTGTAGAGGAGAGCTTGTCCCCTATTTTTACAGCCTGGGTCCTGTCTGTGAGGAAGTTGAAGATCCAGCTGCAGATCTGAGTGCTAAGGCCCAGGTTCCGGAGCTTAGGAATCAGTTTATTTGGAATGATGGTATTAAAGGCAGAGCTGTAGTCAATGAAAAGGAGCCTTACGTATACATCTTTATTCTCCAGGTGTTCTAAGGAGGAATGTAGGGCCAGAGAGATGGCATCTGCCGTTGACCTGTTGCTCCGGTAGGTGAATTGCAAAGCGTAAAGGTTGACCGGTAGGCTGTGGTTGATGTGTGCCATAACCAATCTCTCGAAGCACTTCATAGCAATTGATGTCAGAGCCACAGGTCGATAGTCATTCAAGCATGCCACATTGCTCTTCTTCGACACCAGGATTATTGTTGCTTATCTCTCTCTCACACTTTACACTGCTCTCTCTCACACTTTACACTGCTCTCTCACACACTTTACACTGCTCTCTCTCTCTCTCACACTTTACCCTGCTCTCTCACTCACACTTTACACTGCGCTCTCTCTCACACTTTACACTGCTCTCTCACTCACACTTTATACTGCGCTCTCTCTCACACTTTACACTGCTCTCTCTCTCACACTTTACCCTGCTCTCTCTCACACTTTACACTGCTCTCTCTCTCACACTTTACCCTGCTCTCTCTCACACTTTACACTGCTCTCTCTCTCACACTTTACCCTGCTCTCACTCACACTTTACACTGCGCTCTCTCTCACACTTTACACTGCTCTCTCTCTCACACTTTACACTGCTCTCTCTCACACTTTACACTGCTCTCTCTCTCACACTTTACACTGCTCTCTCTCACACTTTACACTGCTCTCTCTCTCACACTTTACCCTGCTCTCTCTCACACTTTACCCTGCTCTCTCTCACACTTTACACTGCTCTCTCTCACACACTTTACACTGCTCTCTCTCTCACACTTGACACTGCTCTCTCTCTCACACTTTACACTGCTCTCTCTGACACTTTACACTGCTCTCTCTCACACTTTACACTGCTCTCTCTCACACTTTACACTGCTCTCTCTCTCACACTTTACACTGCTCACTCTCTCTCACACTTTACACTGCTCTTTCTCTCACACTTTACCCTGCTCTCTCTCACACTTTACACTGCTCTCTCTCACACACTTTACACTGCTCTCTCTCACACTTCACACTGCTCTCTCTCACACACTTTACACTGCTCTCTCTCTCACACTTTACACTGCTCTCTCTCTCATACTTTACCCTGCTCTCTCTCACACTTTACACTGCTCTCTCTCTCACACACTTTACACTGCTCTCTCTCTCACACTTTACACTGCTCTCTCTCACACTTTACACTGCTCTCTCTCTCACACTTTACACTGCTCTCTCTCACACTTTACACTGCTCTCTCTCTCACACTTTACCCTGCTCTCTCTCACACTTTACCCTGCTCTCTCTCACACTTTACACTGCTCTCTCTCACACACTTTACACTGCTCTCTCTCTCACACTTGACACTGCTCTCTCTCTCACACTTTACACTGCTCTCTCTGACACTTTACACTGCTCTCTCTCACACTTTACACTGCTCTCTCTCACACTTTACACTGCTCTCTCTCTCACACTTTACACTGCTCACTCTCTCTCACACTTTACACTGCTCTTTCTCTCACACTTTACCCTGCTCTCTCTCACACTTTACACTGCTCTCTCTCACACACACTTTACACTGCTCTCTCTCACACTTCACACTGCTCTCTCTCACACACTTTACACTGCTCTCTCTCTCACACTTTACACTGCTCTCTCTCTCATACTTTACCCTGCTCTCTCTCACACTTTACACTGCTCTCTCTCTCACACACTTTACACTGCTCTCTCTCTCACACTTTACACTGCTCTCTCTCACACACTTCACACTGCTCTCTCTCACACACTTTACACTGCTCTCTCTCTCACACTTTACACTGCTCTCTCTCTCACACTTTACACTGCTCTCTCTCTCACACTTTACCCTGCTCTCTCTCACACTTTACACTGCTCTCTCTCTCACACTTTACACTGCTCTCTCTCTCACACTTTACACTGCTCTCTCTCTCACACACTTTACACTGCTCTCTCACACACTTTACACTGCTCTCTCTCACACCTTACACTGCTCTCTCTCACACTTTACACTGCTCTCTATCTCTCACTTTACACTGCTCTCTCTCTCACACTTTACACTGCTCTCTCTCTCACACTTTCACTCTTCAGTCTCATTCTCTCCTGCTATAAGCTGCACAGACTCTTAATCAACACACACAAAATGGTTGAAGAACTCAGCTGGTCAGGCAGCATCTATGGAAATGAATAATCAGTTGACGTTTTGGGCTGGCACCCTTCTTCAGAACTGGAAAGGAAGAGGGAAGACGCTAGGATAAAAAAGGCAGAGAGAGGGGAAGGAGGATTGCTAGAAAATGATAGGTGAAGCTAGGTGAATGGAAAGGACTGGATAAGAAGAAATCTAACAGGAGCGAAGAGATGACTGTAGAAGGAAAGGAAGCGGGGGGGGGGTGGTCCGTGGGAAAGTGACAGGCCGAAGCAGTGAGGGGACGGGAAAATTTTTATTACTGGATATTTTTTACAGTCTTTTTATCTTTCCCTCTCATTAAACCATTTCTCCCTCCTCTCCACATCCAGCTATTTGAGTGCTAATGTTATCACTATCCACTCTCCGCATTGCGTTCTATCTCCTTACAACTTTTACCAATGTGTTTCTCTCCACACTGACTCTACCACTTTCTGCTTTTCCTGGTCAACATATCCCTGAATCCTTCAATATCTGTCAGATTTTTAAACATTTATTTTCACTTCAGCGTAACACTTTGTTCTCTAAAAGATGAGGTGGATAGTTTCTTCGAACTTTGGATTTGTTTCTGTTTTCACTGTGATTTTAAAGGCATCCGTTAGTCTTGCGAGACCATGGATCTGCGCCTGGAAAGTCTTCACTCTCCAGGGCACAGGCCTGGGCGAGGTTGAATGGAAGACCAGCAGTTGCCCATGCTGCAAGTCTCCCCTCTCCATGACACCAATGTTGTCCAAGGGAAGGGCATTAGGACCCATACAGCTTGGCACCGGTGTCGTCGCAGAGCAATGTGTGATTAAGTGCCTTGCTCACGGACACAACAGGTTCCCTCGGCTGGGGCTCGAACTCCTGACCTTCAGGTCACTAGTCCAATGCCTTAACCACTTGGCCACGTGCCCATCACTGTGATGTTATGCACAGAATCCTACTGGTCTTGTACTTATTAACAGTGGCATTATAATGATTTACTGGAGATGAACTACAAGCCATCAGTGGATGGGGGATCAATGTGATCTCTAGTGACATTGTTCTGACCAAATATTTTAATTTCTAACGTTTAATTTTGCACATTATTTTGAACTTTGAAAATGTTAAGATAATTGACCCTTCATTTCTTTTCCATGGATGCTGCCTGTCCTGCTGAGTTCCTCCAGCATTTTGTGTGTACTACTCTGGATATCCATCATCTGCAGAAACAATCACTTATCTTCAAAAATTGAATGGGCTGTTTTTTTTTGGCCACAGATTTCAAACACTTCCAGAGCCTACAAGCTTCCTTTCAGAGGGAACGGTCATCAGAGAATAATCACAAAGCATTATTATGGATTTGCTTCTGACTAGGTTTAACATTGAATTACAGATATATAAATAGTTATTTGTTCTGTCCTTTTTTACACCAAATATGGTCTATACTTTGGGTTCCTGTCAGAAAATGAAAAGAAGGAAATACATCACTCTTTAAAGAGAAAGATTGTGTGGGCATAGGTATACCGTGAGCATACAGTAATCTGCAAAGGTCATAAACAGTGCCCCCTCCCCCCCGCACCGGGAGTTTTCATCTTTTATTGTTTTACAACATTGAATCAGTGGGTTTAATTTGGCTTTTTTTTGATATTCAGTGACTTGAAAATTTTATTGTATCCAACTCCTGACTTGTGCTTTTCAATAACCTTTTCACAGAGTTGTTTAGAGTGTTCTTTTGTCTTCATGGTGTAGTTTTTCCCCAGGATACTGACTCACCAGCAGTTGACCCTTCCAGAGACCGGTGTATTTTCACTACAGTCAATTGAAACACCTTGACTGCACACAGGCCTCCAAAAACAAATCTCCATTTAACCAGCTCTGTGACTTCCAAAACCAATTGACAGCACCAGTGATTACTTGGTGTCTCACATTAAGGGGGAGGGGTGAATACTTACACAATCAGTTATTTATGTTTTATATTTGTAATTAATTTAGATCACTTTGCAGCGATCTGTTTTCACTTTGCAATTAGCCTGCAGGCATTTCATCAGCAGTCGAGGTAACATTCTCAGTGCAGAGTTTTTGGTGTTTCTGTCTGGGACTGCTCACATTTAGGTAGGAGTCCATTGCTTGCCTCGGTCCTGATTGGCTACCCCTCCAGCTGAACTTGAATTACTGTCAGCATCCTGTAAACTTGAACCAGTCTGGCCATTCTCCTCCGACCTCGCTCATTACCAGGCATTTTCAGCCACAGAACTGCTGCTTACTGGATGTTTCTGGGAGCTTTCTTTACACAATTCTCTGTAAACTCTAAAAAGCCTTGAAAGGATTCATTCACTGCCTTCCAAAAATTCAACTGGGTGGCTGAGGAACATTTCTTAACATTTGTAAAATATATATTTATACAATACAACAAACTACAAAATCAAGAAAGACACATAAATCAATTCGTGACCTTTTATTTTTGACCAGAACATTGAAACTTCAGCAGTGATAAATGCCTTTTAATTGATAACACCTCAAAATCCACACCTCAAATTTACTCCAAATTTTGATTCTATTCTCCAAAATCTTTGATAGTTTTGAAAGTTAAGATACTGACTGACACCGGAGAAAGCAATAACATTGCCTGTTTTCTATGATACAGAAAGAAAGGGATCACATCATATTTTACATTAGTGTCACTAGTACTATTTCCTCTTCATCATACTCAATCCCAAAACAATGCTAAAAGAGAGCTTTTGCTGGCTTGATTTTACCTCTTCTGAGCAGAAAATCAGAGATAGCAGTTGGCATGTAGGAGAGAGGAATCCAAAAAATCTTTGCATCGATTCCAGCAGAGTACCGAGTACGAGGATGAAGAGAAATCAGAGCATGATTCAGGCACCACACCACTTTCATCAAATCTGGGTTGAGTTGCTTCTCCACTTTGGTTGTCAGGATTAAATAGACTGTAAAACAATATGAAAAGTACATTTAAAGAAAATTGTTTTTCAACTATGATATTGATAAGCACCATATATAACAGACGGCAGAGTATTAGAGATACATATTGTTTGCACAAAGGAAAGGTGAAGTGTTTTCAGATAGATTTTATTTTCCTAGGAGTCTGCTAATTTTTGTGATGAGTTGTTGACTTGTGCAGTAAAGGCTCACTCTCGGTGTTATGTTTTGTAACTCCAAACCAGGAAGATCTGGGAGTCCGAAACAAGACCACAAGACATAGGAGCAGAATGAGGCCGTCTGGCCCATCGGGTTTGCTCCGCCATTCAATCATGGTGGATCCTTTTTTCTCCTCCTCAACCCAGTTCCCAGCCTCCTTCTTATAACCTTTGATGCCATGTCCAATCAAGAACCTATCAATCTCTGCCTTAAATACACCCAGCAACCTGGCCTCCATAGCTGCAAGTGGTAACATGATTACAGTGAATGGCGGTGCTGGCTCGACGGGCCGAATGGCCTACTCCTGCACCTATTGTCTATTGTAACAAATTCACCACACTGGTGAAATGTGGTCTGACTCTGAGCTTACTTTTAGCGAGGCGCACGTGCATCGTGTGGTAGCGTGATGACATTTGTAATTGCCATAGTTTTACATTTTTACAAAACGGTTTAATCAATCAATATATACACAAGATTACTCAAATATTGTTGAAATAGACAACAACCTGTATGCTCTCACAAGAGGAAACAGGTGGAGTTCCTGCCTCTTCTCCAAGAAATGGTTCTTGCTACCTGAAATCAAACAGGAAGTCCCTGACAGACCTCAACGTTTATATCTCCAGCCTCTCACTCCAATAAAATCCCATTTTATTACTCCTCGTGTCTCTTGTAACCCAGGTGACTGAGGAAGAATTTAATGGATTCTTTCTCTTCGATTGATGCTGGGTATATCGGCTTCCCCTCCCTTCTGGGAGACTGCATGCAGCTGCTGCTAGTGGGCTGGCGGTTTGAGGAACTGGGATGCAACCATGCAATCTAGAATGAATGGACCATCTGTACTCCTTATCACATTCATTTTGCATTATTACGATATATAGAATTACTGAAACTGTGTGTATTAACGCCCCAAATTGTGGTTCCATTCTCTGAAATCTTTGACAGTTTAAAATCAAGATTCCTGACTCACACCACCGAAAGGGATAATGTGGCCTATTTTCTACGATACAGGAAGAAAGGAATTTTTAAATGAAATTTTACATCAGTGTCACTATAGACTATCTACTATTGTGTCAATAGTTTAAAGTCTACAGACACAGCAGTAAATAAGGTTGAAAGAGTACAGAGAAAATTTACAAGGATGTTGCCAGCTTTGGAAGACCTGAGTTATAAGAAAGTATTAAATGAGTTAGGACTTTATTCCTTGGAGCATAAAAGATTGAGAGCAGATTTGGTATACAAAATTAGGAGGGGTACATGTCGGGTAAATGCAAGCAGGCTTTTTCCCACTGAGGTTGGGTGGGACTGCAACCAGAGGTCATGGGTTAAGAGTGAAAAGTGAAAAGTTTAGAGGGAACCTGAGGGTTGTAAAAGTGTGGAGCAAGCTGTCAGCACAAGTGATAACGTT
Source organism: Mobula birostris (assembly GCF_030028105.1). Classification (NCBI taxonomy): domain Eukaryota; kingdom Metazoa; phylum Chordata; class Chondrichthyes; order Myliobatiformes; family Myliobatidae; genus Mobula; species Mobula birostris. Next base: position 185,991,789 of record NC_092375.1, read on the forward strand.
GCTTGTTTCTGGTATGTTACAGTAAAATATGCTTGAAACATATTGGAAATGTTGAAATATTTCTAATATTTATGCTAATTTGATATGATTTTGATTGAAATTGGTTAATCAAAGACAACACCTGTGTATGACTCACACAGTTGTACTGGGTACAGAGTGAAATGGGGCTAATTTGAGTTCTCTTGCAAAATTCTGCTGTAACAATTCTATGATTCATTTGATTATGAAATTCAAAACATTCAAAATATGCAGGTAGTATTTTGTATTTTCATCTTTTAACTTTCAGATCCTGGCTTGAGATTGTAGTGCTGTGTTGGTCATACTTGAGATTAGAACTTGAACAACTTCCTGAGCAAGAGGAAAAGAGACCACAGGCTGCAGGCAACTGTGCAATTATTGAGCTGCGAATGCTATTATGAATTCATCGCAAGCAGTGGGTCTTCGAACCGGCTGTGCGGCCTGGCGCCTTGCTATCTCCAGGATCTGCCTGCAAGACTTGTGCCATCAGGTATGGCCCTGTAGACGACCCGGTTCCTCCCTGATATCTCCAACTGAAGCGTCATGGGAGACTGAAATATTGGAACAGAGAACAGCGTGTGCTGCTGTCGGAAGAAGGATCCTGTACTCCATCCATCCTCTAACCTCACCCCTCCATGGTGAGTACAGAGTTGTCAGGGTGCTTGGAGAAGTTACTTGGCACATTGCAACATCGAAACAGTAAGCTGGTATTCTCAGGTCTCATTGTTGCAGGATCTCTTTCTCTCTCTCTCTCTCTCTCTCTCTCTCTCTCTCTCTCTCTCTCTCTCCCCCCTTCTCTTTCTTCCTCTCGCCCCTCTCTCTCTCTCTCTCTCTCTCCCCCTCTCTCTTCTCTCTTCTCTCTCCTCTCTCTCTCTCCCTCTCGCCCCTCTCTCTTCCCTCCCTCCCTCGATGGAGGGAGAGAGAAAACCTGCCTGAGAAACCGAAGTGCTGATTATGGACTGTAGGCTTTCATGGGACTCTAGATCCGGGTCTTCCTGGGGGCTTTTGCTATTGCTTGTGTAACATTCAGTTATATTGGCTCGTGTATGTCTAGGGGAAATCCAGCCCAGCACCCGCCTCAACACTCCCCACAGGGTTGGTTGCCGCCCGAATCAATCACAAACATCAATCATCAGCCAGCACACCCAGTAAATTTTAACAAATACACTTTATAGATATTACTAATTCTATGACATTAATATACATTTGATACAGAGAGGAAAGTAATGAAAAAAAAGGCGCCAACACTTATCAAAGTCCAAGTTCTTTGCGCGCTACATTGGAGCTCAATTCGACTTCAGACGACCACCCGAATTCCGTCGACTCACGGCTCGGGACCACCCTGAGTGATCGACCGGAGCCTCTCCACACGTCCGCGGTCTTCTTCGTCTCTCCTCCGACTCCCCGCCAAAACTCAGTCCACAGTCATATCATACAGCATGGTATCCGAAAACAAAACGATACATAACCACCCATTGGCTAATAGAACCCTGTTATCTCATTTTAAAGTAAAACGACTGTTAGCGCAAACTCTCTTCAGCGTTAAAGCACAACAAAGCCGCATTCCCCAGATTAACATAACAAAGTCGCCATTTTAAATGTAACAAAACAAAGACCCCGTACACTTGCATGATGGGAGGGTGGTGGGGTGGGGAGGGAGAGGAAATCAGTGCCTCAGCTGCTGCTTGTGCATGGAAGGTGTGAAGGAGTGGCTGGGCTTTACGTTTCTGATGTTTCTATCATTCATTCTTTGGGTTTTATTGTTTTGTGAATATCTGTGAAGGATAAGATTTCAGGCTGTATACATTCTCTATATTAAGTTGGACCAATTCATTTGAACAATTTATATATAAACATAAAAAACTAATAAAGATGGATTTTGCATTTTCTACACTATTGTGCTATCTACAGGTGAAGCATAGCAGTGGATGAATAATATTTATTGAGACAAGCTTCCTTTAGGTAATGTATCCATTTGGATCACAAGTTCATAATTGGATATCTTTAATTAAAAACATCTAAATATATATAAGATAAAAACAACTAACCTTTATCCATGTAATCATGCCCATATTCTTCTTGTACATCTGGCGGTAACTTACTCCACAGCCTGTTCATTTCCTGCCCTATGTCGTCGATATTAGTCATGGGTGTTTTGAAAAAACCTGGCTCAATACAAGCTACTTTCACTCCAAAACACTTCATATCTCTCCTGCAAAATTACAAAATAAAACCATCATGTTGTTACAAACTTTTATCTATTGGCTTTTGTTTTCTAAGTCCTTTTTTATTTTATGTATTATAATGTTCAAGCTGCTTTAAATGATAGACTATGAGGGGACCCAGTCAATCTTTTATGAAGTAATAATAATAATAAAGTTATACAGCATTTTTCCTACAGAAGATGTAATTCCAGGTGACTTACAAAGAGTAAAGATTAAAAATGAAAATAAAATACAAAATGATGTTCATTAAAAAGAAGGTTGAATAAACAGGTAACACACACAAAATGCCAGAGGAACACAGCAGGCCAGCCAGCATCTATGGAAAGATGTACAGTCGCTATTTCTGGTTGAGATTTCTGTCTTAAGTGTTTCCAGCGATCTGACCTCCACAGCCATATGAGGCAATAAATTTCACAGATTAACCACTCTCTGGCTAATGAAATTCCTCCTCATCTCTGTTGTAAATGGACGTTCCTCTATTCTGAGGCTGTGTCCTCTAGTCTTAAGCTCCTCCACCACAGGAAACGCCTCCGCATACTTCCTGTCCAGGCCCTTCAACAATCAATATTTCAATGAGATCACCCCTTAATCTTCTGAATTTCAGTGAATAGACATCTGGAGCCAGCAAACACTCCTCATATGACAAACCCTTCAATCCCAGAATCATTTTTGTGATCCTTCTTTGAACCCTCCAATATCAGCAAATTTTATCTTAGATAAGGGGCTTAAAACTGCTCACAGTACACCAAGTGAGGCCTCACCAATGTTTTATAAAACCTCAATTACATCCTTGCTTTGTATTCTAGTCCTCTCGAAATGTATGTGAACATTACATTTTCCATCCTCACCACAAACTCAAATAAAAAATTAACCTTTATGGAACACACATCAAAGTTGCTGGTGAACGCAGCAGGCCAGGCAGCATCTGTAGGAAGAGGTGCAGTCGACGTTTCAGGCCGAGACCTGAAACTTCGTTAATCCTGACGAAGGGTCTCGGCCTGAAACGTCGGCTGCAGTTAGTCCTGACGAAGGGTCTCGGCCTGAAACGTCGACTGCATCTCTTCCTACAGATGCTGCCTGGCCTGCTGCGTTCACCAGCAACTTTGATGTGTGTTGCTTGAATTTCCAGCATCTGCAGAATTCCTGTTGTTAACCTTTATGGAATCTTGCATGAAATCCCTTTGCACCTCAAATTTTTGTATTTTCTCTCCATTTAGAAAATAGTCTTCCCTTTTATTTCTTCTCCCAAAGTGCATGACGATTCACTTACCAGCACTGTATACCATCTGCCAATTCTTTGCCCATTCTCTTCATCTGTCTAAGTCCTTCTGTTGCCTCTCATCTTCCTCAAAACTACCTGCCCCTCCATGTATCTACATATCGTCTGCAAACCTGGCCACAAAGCCATCAATTCTGTTATACAAATCATAGATATATAACGTAAAAAAGCTGTCCCAACACATACTCCAGTTATACACCACTGGTCACTGGCAGACAACTGGAAAAAGCTTGCATTATTCCCACTATTTCCCTCTTGCCAATCAACCACTGCTTTATCCACATGAGTATCTTTCCTGTAATACCATGGGCTCTTAGCTTCTGAAGCAGCCACATGTGTGGCAACTTGTTAAAGGCTTTCAGAAAATCCAAGTATTCAACATCCACTAATTCTCCTTTATCTATCCTGCTTGTTATTTCTTCAAAGAATTCCAACAGATTTGTCAGGGAAGTTTTTCACCTAAGGACACCATGCTGACTTCAGCCTATTTTATCATGTGTTTCCAAGTACACTGAAACTACATCCTTAAGAATCAACTCCAACATCTTCCCAACCACTGAGGTCAGACTAACTGGCCTACAGTTTCCATTGTTCTCCCTCCTCCCTTCTGGAAGAGTGGAGTGACATTTGCAATTTTCCATTCCTCCAAAACCATGCCAGAATCAATTGGTTCCTGAAAGATCATTAGTAATGCCTCCAGAATCTCTTCAGCTACCTCTTTCAGAATGCTGGGGTATATACCAACTGGTCCAGGTCAGTTAGCTACCTTCAGACCTTTCAGTTTCCCAAGAACTTTCTCCTTAGTAATGACAACTTCACTCACTTCTATCCCCTGACATTCTCAAACCTCTGACATACTGCTAGTGTCTTCGACAGGGAAGACTGATGCAAAATACTCATTCAGTTCATCAGGCATTTCCTTCTTCCCCCATCACTACCATAGAGTCTAAATGGAAGAGGAAATATACAAGCACTCTGGTCCCTGACTCCAGCCACAAAGATGACAAATTTCCAGGCCCCTGGTGCTCTGGTCCCCAAGCCCTGGTACCAGATCTTGGCTCAGGGCTCACTCTCAGTTCCTGGCTGATATTCTGCAGCAGGAGCAAGTCGGATAGTGAACCACCAGGATTCCCGAAAAACAAAATGCCAGATTAAAAGAACTCTGCTCTATTATGTTGATACATAAACAGAAGTATCAAGGAGAGCATCTTAATTTCAAACTCACCTGAGACTGTCATTGAAAGCTTCTACACCAAATTTAGAGATGCAATATGGTCCACTTACAGGGCTGATCCTTCCAAATACACTTGCAATATTCACTATTCTGCCTCGTGCCCGCTTTATCAGTGGAAGTACACTCAGTGTGACCTCAATAAGTCCAACCAGGTTGACATTCAACACGGCTCTGTAATCATCTATCATAAGCCAGTCAACAGGTACAGTGGCGTTCATGATGCCAGCACTGTTAACCAGCCCCCAGAGTCCTATAATTGTTGAAATGAACAAAAAAAAAATTTAATGTCAGATTACCCTTTATTATAATTGATTGGCCCCTAATAGTGTCTTGTGATTTCACACATAAAACCCACATTGAAGCCAAAAAAAATTATATTTTTATATATATACACACACACACACACACACACACACACACGCACTTATATGCAGTCCAGATACAAAACGTTAATGCTGTTGCCCTAGTGTTACAGGTTCATCATGCTCCTTGTCTTATATTTAAATTCTTGGTGGAGTAATGGATGAATAGTAACTATTAAAGTGTTTAATTAATTTAGAAGTGTTGGTGCGTGGCCAAGAGGTTAAGATGTCAGTCTGGTGATCTGAAGGTCGCTAGTTTGAGCCTAAGCTGAGGCAGCGTGTTGTGTCCTTGAGCAAGACACTGAACCACACATTGCTCTGCGACGACACCGGTGCCAAGCTGTATCGGCCCTAGTGCCCTTCCCTTGGACAATATCTGTGGCGTGGAGTGGGGAGACTAGCAGCATGGGCAACTGCCAGTCTTCCAGACAACCTTGCCCAGGCCTGCGCCCCGGAACCTTCCAAGGCGCAAATCCATGGTCTCACGAGACTAACGGATGCCTATTATAATTGATTTAGAAGGATCAGTTGAACACTGTGTTAATGAACACATATTGCTTGAATAAAAATCAGGCTTGAGAACAAAAGATCAAAGAGTTTGACTGTTTCTGGGTCTCTCTATGCTTATCACACTTGTATTTACTGGGGTGCCTTTCACTGATTTTTTGTACTTTGCACTGACTGGAAGTCACGATCAGAGCTTGGACCCAGGGGTGGTTTCATGAGTGAGTCGAAATTCGGAGCTCCCCCTGACACAGCAACAAGTAGTATCTAAGAATCGTGAGCTCTGAAATCTTTGTATTTTGTGTGCTTTATTTGTGCTTTCTATTTTATGAAAATAAATAGGCTTAAATTACTTTATTGTTCTTGTATGCTTGTTAGCACATCTCCTGGAAACACAGATTGTTTGGGTCTAATCAACCAAACCCACTACACTCGCTCAAAAGACTGCAAGTGCCACAGATCAAAAGGATGCCAGGAATTTAATGGAACTGACTCGCACTAGATGCAGGGACACCTTTTCTGCCTTCACTCAAGAGCTTTCCCCGTTTCCTTAAGCTAGGCAGATAGGTAGACTCCATTCCCGGTGTAGTTATAGTTTGAAGACTGTTTTAATGATCACCAATGTATCACAGTATACAAGGAGCTGAGTGAAAAGACAGTATTTTAGGCATTCTCACAAAAGACGGATTCAAATATTGATCAAAACTCCTTTGACTCCGAACAAAGTGCTTCCTGCTTCAGAATGGTCAATCTGATGATGACGGTTAGTTGCTAACAACACAAATAAAAGTAATCAACAACAGCTGCAAACTTACAATTAGGCATTGAGAGCTCGTAGCTAGAAATAAAACAGCAAACTAAATGGGTGGGGTGGGAGGGGGTGGACATAACAGTACCTCCACCCTCCAGAATCAGAAAGACAGGTGTGTTAAGAGGGCCTGAAGGATCACTGGGGACCCGAGTCACCCCAACTCACAAACGGTTCCAGCTGCTACCATCCGGGAAGCGGTACCGTAGCATAAAAGCCAGGACCAACAGGCTCCGGGACAGCTCCTTCCACCAGGCAATCAGATGAATTAATTCATGCTGATACAATCCTATTTCTATGTTACACTGATTGTCCTGTTGTATATACTATTTATTATAAATTACCATAAATTGCACATTTAGACGGAGACATAACAAAGATCTTTACTCATGTATATGAAGGATGTAAGAAATAAAGTCAATTCAATTCAAAAGTCTAAGAAATAAATTTAATCACGACAGTGGATTCCAATTAATTGAGCCATCGGTTAATCAGTCTCCTATTTGACACAAAGAATAAAAACAGAAAATCGAGAAAACAGCCAGGATGCCCTTTATTTGGAACATCATGATATTTAATTGGGACAGGAGACTGTTGCTGAGCTGTTCCTAATTAGAGTCAGTTAACTGATGGTTTGTCTCTTTCTTTGTATACCTTTTAAACTATTTCCATGAAACTTTGACTTAATTGTGGTACCCACTTACCTGAGCCAAAATGTACTGTTCCTGATGTGTCCTAACCAACCAGAAATCAAATCAGAACAGTCATTCCAAAGACAACACGGAATTCAATCAACCTACATGAAATGCCAGCAATACTCTTAAGAGCATGGAAACCATGTCTAACAAAGGATTCATTTATTGAGATACAGTGTGAACAGTCCTTTGCGCCCCTTAAACCCACACCACTCAGAACTCCCCCGATTTAACCCTAGCCTAATCACAGGACAATTTACAATGACCAGTTCACCTACCAACCAGTACTTCTTTGGACCGTGAGAGGAAATGGAGTCACCCAGAAGAAACCCACATGTACACGGCCAGTACGTAGAAACTCTTACAAGCAGAGGCGGGAACTGAACCAGGGTCAACTGTATTGTAAAGTGCTGTGCTAAACACTACACCACCGTGGATCTCCTGCCTTTGGAGGCAGAGCACAGGAGGATAACATGACATCCCCTTCGACTCAATAGGATGAATGGCCTAATTCTGCTCCTATTCTTTATGGTCTTATGAAAACATCTGTGCAAACTGTAACAGAGTTAATGCTTCAGATCAAAGACCCTTCATCAGAAGTAGGTCAATGAGAAAATAAATTGGTTTTCAGTTGCAGAGAGGGTTGGAAAGGCATGGAATTGGCAGTAGTAATATCTGTACATTTGCATGCTCCTGAATCATTGATTGTGTGCCTTCAGGCTTCTGTACGTCCTCCCTTATGGTAGGAACGAGAATGAAGCATAACCTGGGTGGTGGGAGTCCTCAATGATGGATGCTCTCTGAAGGTGTCCTGGGTACTACGGAGTCTAGTGCCATGATGGAGTTGACTAAGTTCACAACTCTTTGCAGCTTGTTTCAATCCTGTGCAGTAGACCGCTTCCCCCCCCCCCCCCACCACCTCAATACCAGACAGTGATGGAACCAGTTAGAATGCTTTCCATGGTACATTTGTGAGTGTTCTGGGTGACATAAAATTCTCCTTGACCTCCTAATGAAATATAGTTGCTGCACTTAATACTCCAAATGTGACCCAACTACTGTTTTACATGCTTCAACATGAACTCCCAATTTGTACACTCAATGCCCTTCTGCTATCTTTACCACCTCATCCACCCATGTTGCCACTTTTAGGGAGTTATGCAGCTGCACCCCAAAATCCAACTGAAAGCCTGTGTCCTTGATGCTCCTACCATTTACTTTCCTCTTGCGTTTGACCTTCTAAAATGCAACACCTTCAATTCGTCCAATGGTGGGGGAGCCTAGGGCCAGAAGGCACAGCCTCAGAATAGAGCGCTATACATTTAGGATGAAGGTGTGGAGGAATTTCTTTAGCCAGAGAGTGGTGAATCCGTGGAATTCATTGTCATGGGCAGCTGTGAAGGCCAAGTGGTTGGACATAGTTAAGGCAAAGGTTGATGCATTCTTGATTAGTCAGGGCATGAAAGGTTATGGGGAGAAGGCAGGAGGTTGGGGCTGAGAGGGAAATGGATCAGCATTGATGGAATAACAGAGCAGACCCAGTGGGCTACATGGCCAAATTCTGCTCCTATGTCTTATGGAATTCATATTGAATTTTACACACAGGATTAATTCCATGAACATGCCTGTCCCAAGCCTTTTAAGGTGACTTTTCTTTTTTTGTTGCTATTATGACACATGAGTTTCACTTGAAAGGCTAGCATTTGCCTTCCAAGTTGATCACCCCTTCATAAAGATATGGAGGACCATCTGCTTGAACTGTTGTATATCGGATGAAGATATGTATGTTGGTTGCAAGTTGTAGGGTTTAGATTCAATGATGTGGAAGTGGCAACACATTTCCAAGGTAGAATGTGTGTGATTTCCAGTCAATGGTGTTCCTATAAGCATGCTGGCTGTGTTTGGGAGGTACTAATGGACAAGCGTAGATGAGCACCAAAAAGACAGTCTGTAATGATCAATAAGCAAACTGTTTGGAATCAAATGACCTTGTCTCATGTCTCAGGGTGGAATATGTCTGCACCCAGACCACCTCTACCCCAGCATAATTTCTCTGTTGCCTGACCCACTCCCCTCCCTCGGCGCCCCACTGTCGCCATTCCTATTTGCTCTTGCCAGATTTACATACTTGCTCCCTGCTCCATGTTGAGAAAAAGTCTTATACACCCTGGCTCTATACTTATGTGTATATTATATTTATATATAAAAGCCCCTTCAAATAGAGAATTTACAAATATGGAGTATTACTGTATGCCTTTTCAGTTCTGAAGCAAATGTGATGGCTACCCTTTATCTCTTTTACCAATCAACTTCCCACTCCCTCCCACTCTCCCAGTTTCAATTATCATCGGCCACCTTGCACGTCTTCCTTCCTTCTATCTTCTTACTCTGAATTCTCCCCTTCCTTTCCAGACCTGAAGAAGAATCTGGGGGCAAAATGCCAACTGTTTATTCATTTCCATAGATGCTGCTTGGCCTGCTGAGTTCCTCCAGCATTTTGTGCATTTTGTTTTGTAGAACACCTTAACACTTTTTTATCTTCTCTATTTGGTGTTGCACTGTACTGCTGCCAGAAAATTGACAAATTTATCAACAAAAGCCAGTGATATTAAAACTGATTTGATTACTGAAGATTTTCAAAACGCATTTACTGCTTTACATTTTTTAAACATATGGTGATATCACGTGTCATGTGTATGCACATGATTGGACAGAGTTATGAGCATGCATAGAAATGAGAGAATGATCTAGAAACTGTATGTTAAAGACGTACTTGCTGTTGTAAATAAAATTCTAGCTTTAATTCTTCCAGAATATGGTTTGTTCTTAGTAACCCACGATTCGTGTAAAGAACACAACATGGTGTCAGAAGTCGGTCTGGAAGAATAATTCCTTTCGCTAACACGGCAGAAGTGAAGATAATCGAACAAAAAGAGCACAAGCTTTTTTGTTGTTTGCTAACAGCTTTAAAAATGGAAGTTCTGCAACCCCCATCAACGCTTCAGCTGACTAGAAACGTAGCTGAAAATTGGAAAAGACTTAAACAGCATTTTGAAATTTATTTATCGGTGATCGGAGCATAAAATAAAACAGAAAAAACGAAAGCAGCGATCCTACTCCATGTAATAGGGGATGAGAAAATGTAGATAATTTGAATCTAAAAGTGTTAATCGACAAATTTGAAGCATTTTGTATACCGAAGTGTGATGTGACGTATGACTGCTACAATTTTTTCTAATGTCGGCAGAGACCTGGTCAAACGATTGATCAATTTGTTAGGGAGTTGAGAAACCACAGTAAAAGATGCAAGTTTGCAGAGTTTACAGACTCTCTCATTAAAGACAGAACTGTTTGCGGCATTCTGGATAATGGTCTGAGAGAAAGACTATTAGAACTAGATTTGAATTTGGAAAAAGCTGTGGCACTCTGCAAAGTTTCTGAGTCGGTGACGTCACAGGCTAAAGAACTTTTTATTGAGAATTGCAACCTTCACGTTGCTCACAAACATATTAGAAAAAATAATAAAACGGCAACGAAATCCACAGAGAACAAGACGTCATCTGAAAGGAAAAAAGTTTGTGATCGCTGTGGGCGGGAGCACTGACCTAAAAAGTGTCCAGCCTATTGGAAAATGTGCAACAACTGTGGTAAGAGTAATCATTTTTAATGCTGTTGCAGAAGTAAAAAGGAAATAAAACACGTAAATGCTGTGCTTGAAAATAAATGTGAGTAGTTTTATATAGATGTGCTTTGTGAAAACAAACAAGTAAGAATGAATGGACTTTTCCATCGCAAGTGAACCGAAATATTATTCTGTTTAAATTAGATACTGGAGTACAAGTAAATGTTCTTGCAGAATCTGAGTTTAATGCATTAAAGCCAAGACCAAAGTTACATCAGACAAATATAAAAGTGACTGGGTATTCAGGTGCAGACATTCCAGTTAAAGGAACATGTGCAGAAAAAGTATCACACAAAAATATTGAGCACATACTTTCATTTGTGGTAGAGCCAAAAAATGTACTGAATTTGGTAAAAAGAGTCTTCGTCCTGGACAGTGATACAGAGTCAGAGTACAGTGGACAGAAGCCAGACTTGCCAGTACAGTACAATACGGATCTGAAGCCAAAGAGTGACAAGAATCAGGATCCAACTGAAGAAGTGAAAGCACAAGTGAAGGAATTGAGAAGTTTTATTGAAATGATGAAGTCTCAGCATAAAAAAGAGATTACACAGTTAATGGATGAATTGCGATTTCTTCTCAAAGACTTTAAGAAAGAGCCAACTTCAGAGTTTCAGTTAACTGGTGCAGACTGGACGAAACAAGGAAATAACAACGAAACACAAGTACTGTGTGAACCACTTAGAAGGTCTACTTATGTTCTTAAACCCCCAGAGAGACTGATAGAGACATGTTAAATGATGCTTCTGTTTGTTTAATGTTGCTAATTGTTTTTCTTTTTAAGGAAAGGAAGATGTGGTGATATCACGTGTCACGTGTAAGAACCTGATTGGACAGAGTTATGAGCATGTGCGGAAATGAGAGAATGATCTAGAAACTGTATGTTAAAGATGTACTTCCTGTTTGCTGTTGTAAATAAACGTTCTAGTTTTAATTCTTCCAGAATATGGTTTGTTCTTAGTAACCCACGACAGAACAGATTAGACCCTCTTTATTTGAGAAACAGGGACAGTTCACATTAAGCAATATGATCTAAGACAGGGGTAGCAACCTACGGCCGGCGGGCCAGGTCTGGCCCACAAAGGTATTTTGACTGGCCCGCAAGTAAATATTGAGATACTATGCTTATCCGGCCCGCGAGCAGTTTTTCCTTATTCTGAGTGTTTCACACAACCAACTGACGGACATGCATGACGTCCTCTTACACTGGACCCAGGTTCCCTTTTGTTCCAGACCAAACACTGGTATATACGAATGACGGGAAGGCAGACTACCTTATTAATATGTATTAGATACTGTGCGTGTACGCACAGATTTTCAGATGGGATCATTCAAATTTGTAAACAGAAACAACGTCACTGTGTTTTAACAAGAAAACCACGCTAAATATCCAGATATTTACATGTGCTACGATACTTGTTGAATAACTCGCGTTTCGAAATACAATCACAAAAATTCCAACGGCAATGAATGCAAAACGCAGGAAGGTAGACGCTGAGTGCTGAAAAAGCAGTGAAAATGAAGGAGATACCCGTGCCGGCTACAAGGTCTCAAAACGTATTGCAGAAAAGATGAAGCCTTTTACAAATGGAGAGTTTGTCAAAGAATGTTTACTGGCAGTGGTGGCTATTGTTTGTCCTGAAAATAAATCTTTATTTGCAGCTATCAGCCTGTCAGCAAGAATGATCACCCGGCGAGTTTTAGAAATGTCAGCAGATGTTAAAAGTTGTTTAAGGGATGCCTGCAAAGAATTGCATTTTTTTTTCCAATTGCGCTTGATGAGAGTACAGACTTGAGAGATGCAGCTCAACTTGTGGTGTTTGTGCGAGGACTGACCTCAACTTTTCAAATTTTTGAGGGGTTTATTCAATTAATTCCTATGAAGGACACGGTTACTGGAGCAGACATTTTTGAAGCTTTGCTGAAAATGATGTCAGAAATGAAACTTAATATGTCGAAGCTAATTGGCATCACAACTGATGGGGCACCAGCAATGGTGGGACAAAAAAACTAAACTGAGTTCTGTGATTACTAATTAGCAACCTTGGTTAAGCACAAATGGTTTTATAGCATGTGTTATTCACTAATTTGAGGAAAAACATAACTAGATGTATTTAAATGGATAATTCCAAAATTTCAATTTTTTTTAATGGCATTTATCTGGTCCACTGTCCGCTCATTAATACGTGATCCAGCCCATAGAGGCAAAAAGGTTGCCGACCCCTGATCTAAGAATTGACAATTTCTATTTGGCAAAGATGAAGGTTTAAATTTAAATTACCTTTTCCCTTTACCTCTGATTTTACAAATTCTGCTGCCTTCCCAATGCTCTCAGACTTGGTAACATCAAGTTGAATTGTTTTGAGTCTCGATGATGTCCTGCTCTCCAGTTCTTCAGCACCCTTCTCAGTAAAACAGGCAGCCAGAACATGGAATCCCTGCTGGTCCAGATGCTGGGCCAGAAGATTTCCAAAGCCAGAGTCACAGCCTGTGATGTACACGTGCTTGTCAAATATATTTGTTATCTGTTTCCTGTCTCTGTACCGCCAGTACAGGAAGCAAAGTACCAGCGACAGAATCAGATAGCCAAGCATTTCTGAAACTAGAGAAAAACATGCAGCATTTCAGAAAATATTTCAATTGTGTGAAGTCATTGAAAAATAATTCTGAGGTTCAACAAGTGCACTAGGGAACACAAGAGTCCAGAAAATTTGATGTAATTTATTGGTAAGATTAGATCCTACTGTAAGGGAAATACAGATATGGTGATGAATTCTCAAACTAAGAAGTGTCTTGCCTGATCGAGAGACTTTTGCGAATGAAGCACAAGTGTCTGACCGATGGAAACAATATTGTGAAATGTGATGTTTCATCGTCTTTAGCACACCAAAAGCTACAAAAGCTTAATTGGCTTATTCTTTAGTCACAGAAAAGTACAGGTAAGAAAGCGGCCCTTCGATCCGTCCAGTCCATGCCGAAACCATTTAAGCTGCCTACTCCCATTGACCTGAACCCAGACCATAGCCCGCCATACCCCCACCATCATAAACACTGAAATCCAGCTCGCACGCACCAGTTGTGCTGGCAGCTTGTTCCACACTCTCACAACCATCTCAACAAAGAAGTTTCCCCTCATGTTCCCCTTAAACTTTTCATCTTTCAACCTTAACCCATGACCTCTGATTGTAGTCCCACCCAACCTCAATGGAAAAAACCTGCTTGCATTTACCCTAGCGATACCCCTCATAATTTTATATACCTCTATCAAATCTCCCCTCTACCTTGTACATTACAAGGAATACAAGGTGACGATATGTACTTTGATAATAAATTTACCCAAACTTGTTGCAGATGTGGTCATCACGAATCGCAATGGTCTCATCAGCTCCCACATCAGCCGCTACAACACACCGCCTGATCCTGTATCCTTACTTCATTTCATTAGTTGCAATTTCATTAGTATCCCGGTACCAAACGTACCTGATCTTACCTGCTACTCACCTGTCCCACAGACTCACACAACAGATACTGCAAAGTCGACTCCGAAATCTCTGAAGCTAAAAGTTCAGAGGCCCCACCCTATCTCTGTCCCCTCCCACAATGGGAGTTCCGCTTAAACTTCACTTTTTATTGGCCCAAGTGAAACACGACGCAACAAGAGTTCCTCTTCTCAATTACATATGTTCTCGCAGGGATCCTCGTCGCAGCCTGTTTCCGCTCTCGCACAGAAACTCTAAAGCAAAATTAACTATTCATAATAAAATATTCACAAGAATAAAGCGTTCCACATCTTTTCATTCTTTACATTCATGGTTAATGATTTTCATATTGGTCTAGCGCTGTTGTCAGTAACATGGCGCTCTCCTGTTTTATATTAAATACTACAAGAATTGAGGAGATTCCTCACCACTCCCTCCCCTTTCGGCCCTTCCCTCTGCACCAGGAGAAGAACCCTACACCTTGGGCTCGCACAGATTTCATCATCACTACTCCAAAGTGAAAAGTACTCGCGACTCGCTCCCGTTTTCGCTCAAGCTAATCCAGAGTGAAAATCTCAGACTTCAAACGAAGAATGTGCGAACCGAAATTTCGTGTCCGCTTTCGCATTGCCATCCCTGGTACTGAGGTCCACAGGTTATCACCAAGTCAGAGACACTGGACTCCTAAGCAGACATTCTCCTCCAAATTCCGTCATGTGAAGAGCTTCTCCGGGTGGATAAAGGAAAGGATTCAAAATGTGCTCGAGGCTTCCTGGAAGCAATGTGCTGTTAAATCCCGGTCAATGTCACTCACCCATGCTACGCAGGCAATCCTAAATACAACCTAAATTCTGAAGTTCTATGACTCAATCACAGCACCCGAGCAGTGTACAGAGTTGCTGACTGTCTTGTCACAGGGCTGCAAATCTTGTAATTTTTTTCATGAGTTGTTATACTATAACACTTAAAGGTCAATGTTTAAAGTAAATATTACTATCAAAATGCACATATGTTACGACATACAACCCTGACATTCATTTTCCCGCGGGCATACTCAGCAAATCTATAGAACAGTAACTAGAACAGGATCAATGAAAGATCAACTGGAGTGCAGAGACAACAAACTCTGCAAGTGCAAATGTAAATAAATAGGCAATAAATATTGAGAACCTGTGATGAAGAGTCTTTAACAGTAAATCCATAGATTAGAAACATAGAATTTCTACAGCACAATACAGGCCCTACAGCCCACAAAGCTGTGCCGAACATGTCCTTACCTTAGAAATTACCTAGCTGAGCTCCATGTACCTGTCCAGGAGTCTCTTAAAAGACCCTATCATATCTGCCTCCATCACCTTTGCTGGCAGCCCATTCCATGCACTCACCACTCTCTGCGTAAAAAATTTACCCCTGACATCTCCTCTGTACCTACTTCCAAGCACCTTAAAACTGCTTCAGCCCTGGGAAAAAGCCTCTGACTATCCGCATGATCAATGCCTCTCATCGTCTTATACAGCTCTATCAGGTCACCTCTCATCCTCCGTTGCACCAATGAAAAAGGGCCTAGTTCACTCAACCGATTCTCATACGGCATGCTCCCCAATCCAGGCAACATCCTTGTAAATCTCCTCTGCACCCTTTCTATCTGCAGTTTGTACATACCCCTCACTGTGACGGCATGAGTTTCCTCCGGGTGTTCCAGTTTCCTCCCACAGTGCAAAGACGTATTGGTTGGTAGGTTAATTAGTCATTGTAAATTGTTCCGTGATTGGGCTAGCATTGAATCGGTGGTTGCTGGGCAGTGCGGCTCAAAGTGTCATGGTCCGGTCCATGAACTCCGCATTCCAGTTCACGGTCCGGTCCTTCGATCCGTTTCCCATTGTTCTGTTGGGTGTTCTATTTAAGGCACATGATTCTTGTTTGGGCAGACACATAAATATCTCAAGAGACTAGGGCTTGGCTGCTGGATTGTTCCTGTATAAACCCCCTGTCTGAATCTCTTTTCTGCCCCTTCCTCCTGACTATTGGCCTGTAGCTCTGACATCAATTGCTATGAAGTGCTTTGAGTGATTGGTTATGGCACACATCAACCACAGCCTACCGGTCATCCTCGATGCTTTGCAATTCACCTACTGGAGCAACAGGTCAACGGCAGATGCCATCTCTCTGGCCCTACATTCCTCCTTAGAACACCTGGAGAGTAAAGACGCATACGTAAGGCTCCTTTTCATTGACTACAGCTCTGCCTTTAATACCATCATTCCAAATAAACTGATTCCTAAGCTCCAGAACCTGGGCCTTAGCACTCAGATCTGCAGCTGGGTATTCAACTTCCTCACAGACAAGACCCAGGCTGTAAAAATAGGGGACAAGCTCTCTTCTACAATCACGCTGAACACAGGTGCCCCACAAGACTGTGTACTCAGCCCCCTGCTGTACTCACTGTACACCCACTACTCAGCCAAGTTTCCATCAAACTCAGTATATAAGTTTGCAGATGACACCACAATTGTAGGCCGTATCTCGGGTAATGATGAGTTTGAGTACAGAGAGGAAATTAAGAACCTGGTGGCATGGTGCGAAGACAATAACCTATCCCTCAACGTCAGCAAGACGAAGGAATTGGTTGTTGACTTCAGAAGGAGTAGCAGACCGCACGACCCCATTTACATCAATGGTGCACAAGTGAAACAGGTCAAAAGCTTTAAGTTCCTCGGGGTCAATATCACAAATGACCTGACTTGGTCCAACCACGCAGAGTTCACTGCCAAGAAGGCCCACCAGCGCCTTTACTTCCTGAGAAAGCTAAAGAAATTTGTCCCGTCCCCTAAAACCCTCACTAATTTTTATAGATGCACCATAGAAAGCATTCTTCCAGGGTGCATCACAACCTGGTATGGAAGTTGTCCTGTCCAAGACCGGAAGAAGCTGCAGAAGATGGTGAACATGGCGCAGCACATCACACAAACCAATCTTCTGTCCTTGGAGTCAATTTACACCGCACGCTGTCGGGGCAGTGCTGCCGGGATAATCAAGGACACGACCCACCCAGCCAACACACTTTTCATCCCTCTTTCCTCCGGGAGAAGGCTCAGGAGCCTGAAGGCTCGTACGGCCAGATTTGGGAACAGCTTCTTTCCAACGGTGATAAGACTGCTGAACGGATCCTGACCCGGGTCTGGGCCGTACCCTCCAAATATTCGGACCTGCCTCTTGGTTTTTTCCCACTACCTTACTTTCCCTTTTCCATTTTCTATTTATGATTTACAATTAAAATTTTTACTATTTACTATTGATTTGTACTCCAGGGAGCGCAAAGTGCGATATCAAATATCACTATGATGATTGTACTCTCTAGTATCAATTGTTTGGTGACAATAAAGAAAGGTAAAGCCTTGCCCTGAAACCAGTGTCTGAAGCCTCGCCTTGCCTCACCTGTAACCTTTGCCCGCACTGCTGTCAAGTTCAACTGTCGGAGCAAGATAAGGAACTGTCTATCGTTGTTTTGAACTGTCTCTGTGTCCATGCCTTCACAAGATAGGTCCGGCCATTTGCCGCTACCTAGTTTTGGGAACCATCTCGTCATGTTCAGCATTCTGTGTATGAGTCCCGGCCCTACGTCCCGTTCCCAAGGAGGGCTCCTGGCTCTGTGTTCCATGTTCCTGTCTCTGAAGTCTAAGACTCTGTGTTCCTGTGCTCTCGACCAAAGCTCTGTGTTCCTGTCTTCCCCAAGACCAAGGCTCTGTGTTCTGCATTCCTGTCGTCCCAAGTCCAAGATTCTGAGGTTCCTGTCGTCCCAAGTCCGAGGCTTGGCGGTTCCTGAGTACCAAGTCAAGGCTTCGTGTTCTCATCCTGTCCATGTGCCTTGTCCTGTCCATGTGGCGCCTCGTCCTGTGCAGGAGCTGCCTGGTCTACTCCTGTCTCCAAAGACCACGGCATGTCTTCGCCTAGTTCCGGAGTCTAAACCCGAGTCAAGACCCAGGTTCTGGGTCCTTGTCCATTCTCTGGCCCAGAGTCCGAACCCAAGCCTCAACACGTCCTCACCTCGAGGAACCCAAGCCTCGTCACGTCCTCGCCTCGAGGAACCCAAGCCTCGTCACGTCCTCACCTCGAGGAACCCAAGCCTCAACATGTCCTCACCTCGAGGAACCCAAGCCTCGTCACGTCCTCACCTCTAGGAACCCAAGCCTCGTCACGTCCTCACCTCAGGGAATCCAAGCCTCATCACGTCCTGTAGCAACGTCATGTCCTCGCTTAGTTCCGGGGTCCGAGCCCGAGTCAAGATCCAGGTTCTCGGCCCTTGTCCAGTCTCTGGCTCGGTGTCAAAGCCTAGGCTCCTGGTTCCCAGTTCCTAGTCCTGGTCCCGCTTTCCTAGCCAATGTCCTAGCCCAAGTCTGTGTTCTTGTCCCAGCTCCTAGTCTGCATCCAGTCACGTCCCTAACTCTAGTCTCTAATCCTGTCCAGTTCCTAGTACTTTAGTGTCTGTGTCTTGCATTTGGGTCCGCACCCAGCGCCGCACCTTATGACACAAAGGGCCAGAAGGGCCTCTTGCGCGCTGGATCTCAATAAATAGAGAAAAATAACTTCTTGATATTAATTTGACTGATAGAGGGCAGGATTCCATTTGAGTCAAAGGATATAAATACTCTGTTGCAATATTCACTCTATTGATACCCAGAAGGGTTGTTTTAGGAATTACAAAGGGATCAGTCATGTTCTTATTAACTGACAAAGCAGTTAAGAGTGGTTGACTTGCATTCTCCTGCTCCTGTGACATATATTTTATTCGTGATTTAAAATAACAGATTAAACCTGGAGTAGTTTTATCAATAGAAGTATATATTTAAGGTGTCAAACATAAAGTGCTGGAGAAACTCAGCAGGTCAGGCAGCATCTCTGGACATGAATAAACAGTTGACGTTTTGGGCCAAGACACTTCTTTGGGACTGGAATGGTGAGGAAGACACCAGAATAAAAAGGTGGGGGAGGGGAAGGTGAAAGGAACCAGGTGGTAGGAACGTTTTTACATCATCTCTATTCAGAAAATGCTGTGATGTCTTCGCCTGTGGGATTACTTCAATATCTTTGGATTTTGTTGTTTGATCTTATAATACAAAAAGAAAAAATGTAAACATTTCTGAGGATTAATTTGGAGAAGTAACAGTATAAACCAATATTGCAACAGAATACATTTATCAATCTTTTATTCCTAATCCCAGAACCTTTTATTTTCAAATAAATGGCTGTTTTGATAATGTGAACAGGGTATATCTTGATCGCACATTAAGCTTTCTATCATCAGCAGTTTGGTAAGAGACCATTGAATATAGGTTTCACTTTTTTAATAATTCAGAAATAACTCCAGTGTGCTCATGTTATTTATTATATGCGATTAGCCACATTGATTTTATCAAATTCCTTCAGAGAGCAAGTTCAGTAGTTTGCACATTCAGAATCGCCTTTCTAAACTTGAAATCAGTGGCATAAGCTCAACCTTCAGATTTCCACAAATTTCAACCTTGATTATAAGTCAGCTTCACCTATTGCAAAATTATTGACATAATCTCTCAAAAATTGATAAATATAAACACATTTATAACATTACATACCTCATACTTATACACATCCAGTGCAAAGAAATAAATTAAAAGCTCAGCATTAAAAAAAGACTTCGCAGACAAAAACCAAAAATGATAAAAGTTGGCATATCATATAAGCAAAATGGTACTGGTTTGCACTAATTATTTAATGGGATTCTAGTACCCAAATATATCTGACATATCCTAATATTCTGGCTCTGTATAAAACTATATTGTGTCAGAGAAAAAGCAATCACTGTCCTCCACGCTTCTGAATCCTTTTTGACGAGAGTGGCTGTATCTTTGAAAGTATTCTCTGTTGGGCGGAAGGCTAAAGGCTTATCTTTTTTTGATTGCATTTAGTATGCTTCTGCAGTGGGTAAATTACTGGACCAGTACTCAGGGTTCACTCCTAACCCATTTGATAGTAAGACTACGAGTATGATACCATTTCACAGATCAGATTTGCAGAGTAATATCTTGGCATTCATATGATGCAGTCAGTGGTAATTTCATCCATAACAGGGGAATATTGAGAGCATCCTGACAAGCTGCATCTCCATTAATTAATGGATGAGGCTCAGTCCAGCACGGGTAAAGCCCTCTCCACCATTGAGCACATCTACATGAAACGATGTCGCTAGGAAACATCATCCATCTTCAGGGACCCCCACCACCTAGGTCATGCTCTCTTCTCACTGCTGCCATCAGGAAGAAGGTACAGGAGCCTCATGATTCACACCACCATGTCCAGGAACAGTTACTACCCCTCAAACATCAGGCTATTGAATCAAAGGGGATAATTTCACTCAAATTCACTGCCCCATCATTGAAATCTTCCCACAACCTAAAGGTTCCACATCTCATGTTCTCGATATTTATTGCTTATTTATTTATTAGTATTGTTTCTTCTTTTTTCACTTGCACAGTTTGTTGTCTTCTGCACTCTGGATGAACGCCCAAGATGGGCAGTCTTTCACTGATTCCGTTATGTTATTTTTTGATAAATATATTGAGTATGCCCGCAAGGAAATAAATCTCAAGTGTTGTATATGGTGACATATGTGTACTTTGAAAATAAAATTTACTTTGCACTTTGAACTAGGATTATTGTGTACAGTTCTGATAATCACATATGAGGAAGAGACTAATCTCAAGAAAGTTCAGGTAAGATGCACAAAGGTTTTTCCAGGACTGGAGGGTTTGGTTATAACGAGAAAACAGGGGTGGGGGAGGCTAGGTCTGTTTTCCCTCAAGCGAAGGAGGCTCTGGGGTGACTTTATGGAGATTATTACAATTTAGGAGACTGCCTGCTGGCCACTGAGGGAGTAACAGCTTTTTACTGCTGCTCCTAACTTATTTACCTCTCTTTCCAACCTTTTGAAATACTATTCTTAGACGGGATATTATTTTAATATGACTACTAAAGCAGCTTTGGAAGCTATTACAAGTTCAATTCAAAAGCTTACTGGGGAGTTTCAACAGTTTAGAAAAGAAATCAGCGCTGAAATTAAACAAATAGGTACGAAACTAGAAGATATTCAAGCAATTCTAACCGAACATGATAAGAAGATAAAGGAACATGTAGATGTTATTACTTTACTGGACGGGAGAATGGATGATATGTAAAAGCTATATGAAAAACAATTTAAGACCAATGAAATGATGAGACAGAAGATTATTGATTTGGAAAACAGAAGCAGGAGGAACAACTTACGAATCTTGGGACTTAAAGAACAAGCGGAAGGAGATAATCCCAAAGAATTCTTTGCAAATCTTTTGATGGAATTATTCCCCGATACTATGAAGTCTCGGCTTTTGATTGACTGTGCTCACAGGTTACCTATCTATGGATTAGCTTCAAAATCTGAACCAAGATCAGTCATAATATGTTTCCATAATTTCAAATGAAGGATCGTCTGATTCGTGCTGCCCTTGGAAAAGGTATGATTGACTACCAAGATCAAAAGATACGTATTGTTCAAGATTTTTCATCAGAAGTTAAGGCAGAACGTGCTAAGTTCAAAAAAGTTATGACAGAGTTCTACAGTCAAAATTTTAAACCCTCTCTTCATCCTCCGACTCATGGCCTTTGACCATGTTTGTTCTTAGCAACTTTTTTTCACAGAACTGTTTTGCCATTCTGTTCTTCTGAGCAGTGTCCTGACAAGATGGGTGACCCCAGCTTTTATCAATACTCCAGAGATCGTCTGCCTGGTATCAGTGGTTGCATAACCAGGACTTGTAATATGTGCTACCTGCTCATATGACTATCCACCAGCTGCTCCTATGGATTCACGTGACCCTGGTTTGCGAGGGGGTGGGTGTGGTTAAGCAGGTGCTACACCTTGCCCAAGGCTGATCTGCGGGCTAGTGGAGGGAAGGAGAACCTTACACCTCCTTTGGTAGAGAACTATCTCCACCCTGTCACCCATAGCTTGTAGCTTACTTGATAAATAGTTTCTGAGGTGACATATGTAGGATGCAATGCTTTTCTTAAGGCAGCTTATGATGTCCATATGATTAGAAAATGGACCATTCTGCTCATATATATGACTGCCTAGATTCCAATTCTGATCAGACTAATCTAATGCCCTGGTTCACATCGTTACTGCTGTGCTGTAGGTATTTCATTTAGCAGATTTGTGAGAGCAGTCTGTTCTGCTGTCAGCCTGTTTGGGTTATTGTTGAAGATATGGAATGATGAATGTCACGTACCCCGTGACGGGGATAATGAAACCAGCAGAAATAGAAACCACCTTGGAGTCTCGTATTGCTATAAACAACTAATATTTATTAATAACTATGCAATACAGTAAATATCAATGTAGATAAATCAAACAGGTTAGCAATGATTTTCTTTCTATAAGTAAGTAAATGAGTAAGTGTGGAAATAGATATATGAAAAACCAAGCTTCTTTAAGTCTAGGGGTAAAAAAAAGATACAGTCTTACGATGTTGAGTAAAGTTCAGTTCAGTTCAGTTGGTGGTATTTAGTTGAGTAGTGCTGGAGAGAGAGAGAGAGAGTTGAGTCTTCAGGTGAGCTGATGCCGTCGATGTTCTCGTCGTCCTCCGAAACCCTTTACAAGTCACCGACTGCGACTTTAACCGGGGACCGGTCTTCCTGTGATGGAGCTATCACCCAGGCGAGGGTGGACACATAGACAACTCCCCACCAGTCAACCCCTTTTTCACCGCTGGAATAGCAATTTGGATCGATCCGCCTGATCGATCCTCCAAAACCCACTTTCTCTGCGGTCACAACAATGCTCATTCAGTGTCCAGATCATGTGTCTGAGGTCTGTATCATCTGACCTCCTATTTATCTCACCAGGCTGAACATCACCTGTCATTCAAAGAGTCCCTCCCTCCTTTGTCTGCAAAGAAATGCAAGCAGGCAACAAGTCCTTGAAAGTAACATCAATAATGTCCTGTCAGTCACCATAGCAACCTTCGAGCTGCTGGGTGCTGTCTCCAAACCCAACTCAGTAGCAATCCAAAGTTACTTCCAATGCCTTAAAGTGACAGTCCAACCGTTAATTTTCGTCTCTCTCTACTTTCCAAACAAACTATCAATGATGAATGTCTCTCTCTGTCTCTCTTCAAACAGTTCTAATAGGGGCACTCCTGGATCCCCTCACACTCCCCTTCCTCAGGGAAAAAAAAATTGTCAAAGATGATTTTTTTAAAAAGTCCATCACAGGGTTTTAAACAATACAGGGAAAAAACATCAGATGACAAAGCAAAGATGGTTATAGTTTCCAACTTAACATCGGGATAAGCAATCAGCTATGAAGTTATCAGTACCTCTTACGTGTTTGATTATCAAATCAAATTCCTGCAGTACTAGACTCCAATTTAACAACCTCCTATTGTTATCCTTTGTTTTATTTAAAAACACCGATTGATTATTGTAAATCACGAGAGGTCTTTGAGCAGGACAAGTACAGGTGTCCCCCGCTTTTCGAACGTTCGCTTTGCGAAACCTCACTGTTACAAAAGACCTACATTAGTACCCTATTTTCACTTTCAGAAGGTGTTTTCACTGTTACGAAAAAAAAATCCGTAAAAAATAAAAAATCAGCGCACGATAAAAGGCAGCGCGCCCCGAGCAGCTGCTCTCCCCCGGATTCTCGCCGGCATTGCTTAAACACGAGCCTGTGAGCAGCCGTTTGCAAGTTGAGTTCCATGGTATCGGAACAGCCTGAAAGAGCTCATAAGGGTGTTACACTTACAGCAAAACTAGACATAATTAAGTGTTTGGATCGTGGTGAATGAAGTAAGGACAACGTGAGTTTGGCTTGTGGAAGCTGACGAAGATGATGTTGAAGAGGTTTTGGCATCCCATCACCAAGAACTGACAGATGAAGAGCTGATGCAATTGGAAGAAAAAAGGATAAGAATCGAAACCAAATGAGTAATGATACAGTACGACTTTAATTTTGAAAGGGTACGCCGGTTTAGGGGATATTTGCAGGATGGCTTGAGTCCTTATTAAAGAAATGTGTGATAGAAAAATACGCGAGGCTCAGCAGTCAAGCAAGCCTTCCACATCAGCCACAGCAGACGACGAACCTCGACCTTCGACATCGAGGAGGACAGTCATAGGAGAAGATGAGCTGCCTGCTCTAATGGAAACAAGCGACGAGATGACACCCCAGTGTCCCACCACCCCAACCCCAACCCCCAGGCCACGGACAGATACCGATTCGCGGAGAATGCAAAGGTAGCCGGGAGGCACACAGCACACCTTTAAGAAAAAAGCCAAAATAAACATGCTAATTAATTAGGTGTCACCGACATGTAATTGTCGGCCCAGATCAGAGACGACGCAATCGGAAATCAGCTCTGATCTGGGCCGACAATTACAGGTGGCACCTAATTAATTAGCATGTTTGTTTTGGCTTTTTTCTTAAAGATGTGCTGTTTGTCTCCCGGCTACCGCTGGACCCCTGCGTTCTTCGCAGCAATGTATCGCTCAGCAGCCTGGAAGGTGGGGGGCTACTGCACCACCCTTAACTCCGACGACTCAGTCTAACACACCATCAACAGTGTGCTTGGCGCTGTCCCGATTCCCGTAAGTGATACTACACTGTACATACATTATTTCTACTTTATATCGGCTGTGTATTTTTACGTGTTATTTGGTATGATTTGGCAGCTTCATAGCTTAAAGGTTACTGGAGAGCACTTGCGCCGTGTTTTTGCCAACAGCGCTTGCGTGAGATTTTCTGCCGACAGCGCTTGCGTGAGATTTTCGCTCCAGAGAACAGTTCAGTAATGATTGTGGAAAAGTATTTCTACTTTATATAGGCTGTGTATTTATCATATCATTCCTGCTTTTACTATATGTTACTGTTATTTTAGGTTTTATGTGTTATTTGGCATGATTTAGTAGGTTATTTTTGGGTCTGCGAACGCTCACAAAATTTTCCCATGTAAATAAATGGTAATTGCTTTTTCACTTTACGACATTTTGGCTTACGAACCGTTTCATAGGAACGCTCTGCCTTCAGATGGCGGGGGAAACCTGTATAAACCTCAAAATGTTGTAAGGCCAGAATAAGTGACAATAACTCCTTCTCAACAGTTGAATAATTTTTCCGGTTCACATTAAATTTCTTTGAGAAATAAGCTACTGGATGTTCAATGTCATCCACTCCCTTCTGTAACAGTACTGCCCCAGCAGCTTCATCACTAGCATCTGTTGCGACCGAGAATGCTTTCGAGAAATTCGGTGCTTTGAGCACAGGATGATAACAGAGGATAGTTTTCAACTGTTCAAATGCCTCCTGGCAAAGGTCACTCCATTCAAATCTTTCACTCTTCCCCAGGAGTTTTGTTAGGGGCAGAGCGATGTCAGCAAAGTTCTTATGTAACTTATGATAATACCCAAACATTCCTCAAACCCTTCTCCAAGCTTTCTTGCTGGTCAGAACAGGAACTTCAGCAATAGATCGAACCTTGGCCTGTACAGAAGCCAGTTGGCCTTGGCCCACCACAAAACCCAGATATGTAACTATGACATGGCCAGACTCACTTTTAGTGAAGTTCACCGTAAGAGTGGCCTTGGAAGGTCTGTCAAACCATTTTTCTACAGCTGCAATATATTCTTCCCATGTGTTATTCCAGACCACTAAATTATTGACATGAACTCCTGTGCTTTCTAACCCTCCAATCACAGAATTGATTATTCTTTGAAATGTTTCTGGAGGATTTTTCATCCCGAAGTGTAAAGCATTGTATTCATACAGTCTAGACGGTGTCACAAATGTTGATATCTCTTTAACCCTCTCTGTTAAAGAAACACCCTGGTATCCTTTCAACAAGTCAATCTTAATAAGGTATTTAGCCATCCCCACTCCATCAATACAGTCATTCATTCTCTTTCTTTGTTCTTTCTTGTTTCTAATTCCTTGTTCAACCCTTTTACTTTCCTCAAAGTTCACTCTGTGAAGATACCATTTCATAGGCTGGGCTAAGTTCATAATGATGTCATTCACTGCAGCTGTGCACCATTTCAAAACACCAATTAGTCCTTTTACTTTTTTTTTCGGCTTTGGGTCCAACTGATGGACCTTATCGGTAATATTTTCCAAAACAATGGAATTCTGACATCTTGGTGAGTCTAGATTCAGTGGGCAAACATGCCTTTCCATTCCATTATCAGATTTCACGGCTCCATTTTGTTCTACGACAATTCTCCCAGCTGCAATTCTGGCAAACAAGTGTCTTATTTTGACTCGACCATTTTGTAAACTTCCCTTATTAAGGACACAAAGCTTACTAAATCGCTTCCAGAGTTCTCTGAGTAGGGTCAAAGGTCTTTTTGGCCTGTAACTGAACACAGGTTCCAACAAATTACCCTTCACTGCCTTCTGAATCGAATCTCCACCACTAAATAAGAGGAGAGGAACCCCCTCATCCCAATTTTTCCCATTTCTCACACAATGACGTCCACCTAAAGGCATACCGTAAGCCATGTTTAAAATTTCAGCCTTGTAACCTTTCAAAACCACCACGTGACTTGCAGGCACAGTGGCTGGTCTCCACTTCCTCATCAACACCTTATCCTTAAGGTAATATCCTACTGACTCTCTCTGAACCTCCTCTCCTGTGAGAACTATCTCTCTTAAAGCCACCATTCCAGAATCTCGCTTCTGTTCCTCTGTAAATTCCTTCCTCAATAAAGACAAACCTTTCTTATACACCTTACCCTCATCAATTGTACTACCCTCTAAGTCCTGCTGAAATCGGGAAGGTAGAAAAGTCTGTGACACATCACAATTTAACCCTTTGGTTTTTCTATTGTAGGTTTCAATAGCAACTTTGCTCATCAGCTGAATTGCTGAAACACTCTTATCTTGGAGAGCTGTCAACATGCCTCCATTGTTTATTAAACTCAGCACCATCATCACGCTGATCAGAATCATGTATTCATTATGAAAGAGACCAAATAAACTACCCATCTGATTACGACCTATACTTCGACTTGTATCCATAGCAATTTCCACTCCAAAATCACAACAATTATTCTTCCTCTCCATAACATCACCCTGAGTAACAGCATGAACTTGCAGGAGCTTACTTCCAAATGTCCAAACAAAATCCAACAAACTAGAGCATCCTGTCTCAGCAGGCCTTTGTCCTGCAAGCAACCAATCCAACCTTTTCCATCATTTTATTCAAAAGTCCAGGAACAGCACTTTTCCCATTACTTCCAGCGACATTGACCTCACCAGCTTTTAAAACACGGTCTACTACAAATAACTGAGAATCCTCACATTCCACTGATACCAAGGTTAACCCCGTACTCACTGAAACAAGTCCATCCGACACACAAAAACTGCATTCCTTTTCAACCAAGTCAGACACCTCAGACCTTAACTGAGTTTCAACACAAGGTTCAGTACCCTGTGAATCCACAGGTACTTCAACAACCTGAACACAGGCAATCGGGACAGCTGCCTCTTCTAGGCCTTCATCACTAGTCCCAGTTTCAAATTCCAGGTTACCTTGATCCTTCCAGCTACTCTCTGGGAAACTCTCATCTGGAGTTAACTCAGCCTCGTGGGTTAAAACTTATTTGTCTGCTTTCTTATCAGACCCCCTCAGGGTAGGGGCATCCTCTGCCACTGGGTATGCCCTGACCTCATCAGGAACACAACTTTTAAATTCATCACACAAAACTAGCCCTTCCGAGCTGTAAAAATCATCAGGGTCCGACTCTAAACCTCTTTGCTACAACCTCTCCCTTTTAAACTGTCTCTGCCTTTCTGCCACGTGATCTTCACGTTGTCATTTCTCCCTCTCGTGCTGCCTCTTCTCTCTGTCTTGCTGCCTCTTCTTTCTGTTTCTCTGCCTTTCTAGCCTCACGACCCACCTCTTTTCTGCGGCCTCAGCCTCTCTCTTGAGCTGTTTTAATTTCAGTTCATGCTCCCTTCTTAATATTTCCAGCTGAAGCTGAAACACATCCTCAGTAGGTTCACCTTCCACGAACAACTCTAACGCCTCCTCATCAAACGTTCCCTTAGCTACATAATGCTGGGCTTTTAACATCTGTATCTGAATTTTCCGCATCTTCATATTCACCCTTAGTTTTAACTTTTGAGCAACTCCCCACAGCACGACCCTCGTAGCATCCTCCAACGCTTCCGGGCTTGGTTCTGCCATAAACTGATTAACTTCAAACTCCATTTCTGCTGATATTCCACACAACCAAATCACAAGGAAATTTCCCCAGTCAATTCAAACCAGCCACCTGACCAATTTGTTCATATTGCGGACGCAGGCCCCAATTAATGTCACGTACCGCGTGACGGGGATAAAGAAACCAGCAGAAATAGAAACCACTTTGGAGTCTAGTATCGCTATAAACTACTATTATTTATTAATAACTATGCAATACAGTAAATATCAATGTAGATAAATCAAACAGGTTAGCAATGACTTTATATATATAAGTAAGTAAATCAGTAAGTGTGGAAATAGATATATGAAAAACCAAGCTTCTTTAAGTCTAGGGGTGAAAAAAAGATACAGTCTTACGATGTTGAGTAAAGTTCAGTTCAGTTCAGTTCATGGTATTTAGTTGAGTAGTGATGGAGAGAGAGAGAGAGTGAGTTGAGTCTTCAGGTGAGCTGATGCCATGGATCTCCTCGTCGTCCTCCGAAATCCTTTACAAGTCACCGATGTGACTTTAACCGGGAACTGGTCTTCCTATGATGGAGCTATCACCCAGGCGAGGGTGGACACATAGACAACTCCCCACCAGTCAACCCCTTCTCCTCAAACTGGAATAGCAATTTGGATCGATCGGCCTGATCGATCCTCCAAAGACCCACTTTCTCTGTGGTCACAACAATGCTCATTCAGTGTCCAGATCATGTGTCTGCGGTCTGTATCATCTGACCTCCTATTTATCTCACCAGGCTGAACATCACCTGTCATTCAAAGAGTCCCTCCCTCCTTTGTCTGCAAAGAAATGCAAACAGGCAACAAGTCCTTGAAAGTAACATCAATAATGTCCTGTCGGTCACCATAGCAACCTTCGAGCTGCTGGGTGCTGTCTCCAAACCCAACTCAGTAGAAATCCAAAGTTACTTCCAATGCCTTAAAGTGACAGTCCAACCATTAATTTTCATCTCTCTCTCCTTTCCAAACAAACCATCAATGATGAATGTCTCTCTCTGCCTCCCTTCACACAGTTAGTAGGGGCACTCCTGGATCCCCTCACATGAGGAATGTGTGTCATCCAATTAGAATGCCGGAACAGGGGGGCAAAGTCTTTTTGGTGAGGGACACTACAGTTGGTCTCGGAGCTTTTGTTCGGTGGGAGATGAGGAGAAAAGATGCTGGGGAGGACCAGTCATAGGATACGGACCAGTGGGAGACTGTCTGTTGGAGATGGATTGCGAGCGACATTTGAAAGGCGGTGTGAGCTTTCACTCAAACCAACAACCCAGCGCGTGAGTGACCGAGAAGTTCAAGATGAGCTCCAACTTGTGCACATTTGACTGCTTAATTAAAATGGACCCTTTTCTTTTTGTTTTTCTTTACTAACGCTTAAATTAAGATTCATAAACATAATTCCTTTATTCATATGCAGTGTACTATCTGTTATTTCATGGCACTAATTTGTTACAGGGTAGAAAATTACACAGCATTCACACAAATGGGGGTTTCGGATGGGAGAGCCACCTCAATCTCATGAGTTTGGCTGGACCGGAGAGTATATTCCATAAACTTACGCAGCCAAAGGAAGCAGTGGGGTTTCATTGTGGGGGCTCGTCCGGGATCAATTTCATTGGATGCTGTGTAATTGCCCTGAACATTGATCCAGTGGGTTGTGTGTTTAAGCCTGTGTTAAACTATTGTCCAGTAAAGTGATTATGATACGTGGTTAAGGATGCTGCAGGGTTTGAGTGGTGGTGCAAACTCACGGGGCTTCCTGTAACGACTGTGTGGGTATTGAGTGGGGTAGACAGTCATATCCCCAACAAATTGTTACGACAAACTTTAAATACCATTAAAGCATTATGATCATGGAGCGGAGGTTTGACAAATTGGTCGGCCAGGACTTTGTTTTAGTTCAGACTAGCGCTGACATAATGTCAGTGGAACAACCTGGTACAATTGGGTCCCGTGAGAGGTTGGTGGGGGCACGGGCCCTCCATGCTTTCTGGGAGGAGGGGAGCGTAGGCAAGTGTGTTGAATTGGAAGCTGAGTTTCCCATAGCCGTGGCCAGAGTCCTCAAAGAAAAGTCGCTCTCATTTCTGCGGACCGAGGGGAAGGAGTGATCTGATTCGGGAGGTCTAATGCATCTTCCAGTGAGGGGTGAGCGTTTTGAGTTTGTATCAGCCCTTAGCTCTCTGGCAAATAGATGACCAAGTGCACAGGCTAGGGGTCCAAGTTATCGAAAGCTGAGAATGTCCTCAGGAGTGAGCCCCTGGGTACCTAAATGGAGAGACCCAGTAAGGGAACGGCCAGGCATCCCGGGGGGCGGGGAAGGGGGAACAAGTTCCCAGGGACACCCTAAAGCAAACACCCTACTCCTGAAGGCTTAGTGGGGTCAAGCTCCTGTGTGTCGCTACAGATTGAGGCTGGAGTCATACCTGACAGCGGTTCCCAGGTTACTCTGTACTGTTCAGTTAACAACCAGCATTTGACTCATTGACCATTGACACCGCTCAACGTGCTGGACATTTGGGTATTTGACACATTGACCATTGACGCCACTCAATGCGCTAGACATTTGGGGTCTTAATATGGATGAGTATCCAGGCGATGGTTACTTGTCGTTGAAGCTGGAGTTTTCAGAGGCAGACAGGGAGTAGCTGAGGTCCTTGATACTTTAGTGTTGGTTTGTCTGGACCCAGTCGAGAACGATGAAGCTTCAATTCTTGTGGGGATGAATACTCGTATTGTGAGGAGGCTAGTGGGATCCTGCAAGGAGAAAGTTGGAGAGAACTTTGTGAAAACATTGTCCATTCCCCCTGTGTTCCAGGCTGCATTTGAGGAAGTGCGTTACTGCAGTGGGCTGCATGATGAGCATAAACGAGGGACTGTGTGGTACACCCAGTCCAAATCGGTCTTGTTACAGCCGGGGAAAGTAGCTAGAGTGATGGGAATCCCCAAATTTCCCGGAATGCCTGACGCTGAGGCCCTCTTGGCGGATGCTACTGAAGACCACAAACAGGAGTCATGCGTACCTGCTGGGGTACTGGTGAGGCCTGAGCTGCAGAAGTCCTCGGTTGTACAGGTGAAAAATGGAAGCTGGGAAATGTCTTTTCAATGGACGAGTTTGATGTGGGTTGTTCCAAGAGCTCTTGCCACACCATCCAGGTGACAGAGGACGCCCCGCTCAGAGAAAGGTGGCAGCGACTGGCACCTGCAGAGGTGGAGGACATTCAGCAGTATCTGCGAAAGCTGAAGGAAACTAGGGTCATCACTGAGTCCAGGAGCCCTTATGAGTCTCCAATAGTGGTAGCCAGGAACAAGAATGGACAGGTATGGATGTGTGTGGACGATTTTACTCTGAGCAGGTGTACAATCCCCAACCAGTATACAGTCCCGAGAATCGAGGATGCGCTGGCCTGCCTGAGTGGTTCGAAGTGGTTCAGTGTGCTGGACTTGAGGAGTGGGTGTTATCAGATCCATATGAATGAGGCTGACAAAGAGACGATGGCATTCATACGTTCACTGGGATTCTTCCAGTTCGATAGGATGCCCCAGATATATCAAGAGCCCCGACAATTTTCCAACATATCATGGAGAAAACGGTGGGGAATATCAACTTGCTTGAGGTATTGGTGTAACTGAATGATCTCATAGTGTTAGGGTCCACCTTGAAGGAACATGAAGAGAGGCTACTGAAGTTGCTGGGCTGTCTGAAAGCTGAAAGGCTAAAACTTTTCCTGGACAAGTGCCAGTTCTGCAAGACATCTGTCAACTATGTTGAACACATAGTCTCACGGCATGGAGTATCTACAGATCCATCTAACATAGACGTGGTGACTGCATGGCCAAGGCCCCAGACTGTGAGTGCCTTGCACTCGTTCCTTGGGTTCTGTGGGAACCACCGGAGGTTCATGAAGGAATACTCTAAAGTGAGTCACCCTTTAAGTCAGCTTCTGAGCGGTTACCCTCCCTTGAGGAAGAGAGGGCAAAAGGAGAGGATGGTAAGGATTATCCTAGCCCTTTGTGGCCTTTTGGAGCGAGATGGGATGTGAAATGTGGAAGAGGCCTTTCAGTTACTGAAGGAGCTGCTGATGAAAGTGCCTGTGCTGGCTTTTGCAGAACCCCCAGTTGCCATAAGTATTGCGTACAGATGCCAGCACAGAAGGTTTAGGGGGTGTTCTTTATCAGGATTGGGGCACAGGGTTGAGACCTGTCACATTTGTCAGCCGGAGTCTATCACCCTCTGAGTGAAACTACCCCACGCACAAATTGAAGTTCTGGCATTGAAATGGGTTGTGGTGAATAAGCCAAGTGACTATCTATATGGTGCCAGGTTTGAGGTGAGGATGGCAAAACTGGATGCTACAGGCCATTGGCGTTTGGCGGCGTTGTCTGCCTATGATTTCCTACTGAAGTACCGGCTGGGGAGTCGGAACATTGATGCCGATCTTTGTCCCGACGTGCACGTGAAGGGCTGGACAGGGGCGGAGAGTGGGAGAGCGTTCCTGCCCCAGGAGTGAAAGCCATATGCCAGTTTTCCATCATGGGGAAGGCAGAGGAAAGGCAAGGACAGAATCGAGCGGTAGATGATTTCGGAGTTTCTGATGGTGCCATCCCACAAGCTTACTGTAACCTGACTGCTCTGAAGACAAAGCCATTGCTGGAATTGAGCCCTGGGGAGGTGGCAGCCACTTAGCGAGATGACCCGTGTATTGGTACTGAGTGGTTAGCAGTTGTGAAAGCGGACATGGCCCAAGCAGACAAGATGAAACATTCTGCGGTGTCTCTAATACTGAGAGAATGGCCCAGATTGGAGTTGAGGGACCAGAACCTATACCGGGTCACGTCGCTCCAGACTGGCCTCGGCGTTCCCAGCTGGTCCTGCCTGAGAAGTATCGGAGGATTGTGTTGACGTCACTTCATGAGGATTCCCATCATCTGGGGGTTGAAAAGACCTATGGATCGTTCAGAGACCAGTTTTACTGGCCCCGAATGAAGCCGGAGGTCGAAAAATTTAATTGTGACGTATTTTGCTCTTGTCCTATGGAGATGAAAAATTCCTTTTTAAAGCAATTTTAACTTCCTTTTCCTAAGATGACTTGGTGGTTTATAATTTAGAAGCAATCAACAAGAATTTAAGACTGGCATTCCCAAACTGGGGTCCAGAGACTCCCTCAGTTAATGGTAAGGGACAATGGTTTAAAAACGTTTGGAAAACCCTGATTCAAGAGGATTTAAAGGAAAAATAAGCAGGAAACTAAAATAATTTACCAAGAAAGTCAGAAATGTTGAAAGCTCTTTCATCGTAAGATGCTTCTAGGAATGTACAGGCAATGGTGGGACCAGTGACAAGCCAGGGCAAGACAAAGAATCAATAGATAGATAGATAGATAGATAGATAGACATACTTTATTGATCCCGGGAAATTGAGGGAAATTGAGTTTTGTTGCAGCTGCACCAACCAAGAACGGAGCATAAATATAGCAATACAAAAGCTACAAACAATCAAACAACAATATGCAAACTATGCCAGATGGAAATAAGTCCAGGACCAGCCTATCGGCTCAGGGTGTCTGACCCTCCACAGGAGGAGCTGCAAAGTTCGATGGCCACAGCCAGGAACGACCTCCCGTGACACCCAGTGTTGTATCTCGGTGGTTATGGCCGGAGCCCAACAGCAGAAAGTTCAATATCCGGGCTACAAACACGTTCCTCGATCGTAATATGACCAGTATTGCACCATCCGTTGTTAACCAGAACAGCAATCCCCCAACTCCTTTACGCTTACCGCTCTCAGTGCACTTCTGGTCAGCCCGAGCGGTCTGGAAGCCCTCCATGGAAAAGTTTTGGTTGGGTATGTCCTTGTGTAGCCACGTTTCAGTAAAACACATGACACTGCTCTCCCGAAATGTTCTCTGACTCCTAGCTAGCGCCGTCAACAGTATCCGAAAATGAATCCATTGCCCTGGGAATTACATTAGGCACAAGCATTTTATTATTGACTTTGTTTTGGTAGGCCATTAAAATAATTATTGAAGATTAATACTAAAAATTATGAATAAGAAGTGTACTATGATACTTGTTGAGTAATTTTAGAAACCTGAAGTTCGTGTAAAAAAAAGTTAATTCTTATTTTGTCTGAAAGGCCTGCTGGTATATTTTATGGAAGTGCATTTTGAACTAATTGAAGCTTGTTATGAAAATCTTCACAGACTCATAATCTTTCAGGATTCAGTTAGTCTTAAACTTGGGAGCAGAAAACGTAGAAGATTGAAGGGAGATTTGATAGAGTTATACAAAATTATAAGGGGTATAATTAGGGTAAATGCAAGCAGGCTTTTTCCACTGAGGTTGGGTATGACTACAAGAGGTCATGGGTTAAGGGAGAAAGGTGACATGTTTAAGGAGAACATGAAGGGAAACTACTTCACTCATAGAGTTGTGAAGGGAAACTTCTTCACTCAGAGAGTGTGGAACGAGCTGCCAATGCAAGTGTTGGATGCCAGCTGAATTTCAACATTTAAGATAAGTTTGGGTAGGTACATGGATGGTGGAGGTATGGGGAGCTATGGTTCTGGTGCAGGTCCATGGAGGTAGGCAGATTAAATGGTTCTACACTGACTAGATGGGCCAATGGGCCTGATTCTGTGCTGTGCTTTTGTATAACTATGATTCTGAATCAGTTTTAGTCATTTCATTTCTTAGATGGCTAGTTTTGAAGAGCAATTGTATGAGAACAATATTGCATAATGGTCACATGTTTAAGTACTGTAGTTCATTAAACCATGTAGCAAATCAGAAGGTATGACTTGGCACCTCTGATGATTAATTGCTATCCGAAATAAACTCGATCTATGCAAGTACAAATGAGGTAGAACCGTTCTGGACTCTGGAACTTGCTTTTGCAGGTTTAGCGATCATGAAACCATTAGTTTTCAGCATCATTCCTCCATGGAATTAATAATAATTTTGAAGTTTGCATGTATGCACATTTGAATAGGGATATTAATGACTCTGTTGCAGAGGGTCACTAGATCACTTGTCTCGTGCAGTTAGTCACATGCTAAATTGGTAGGATGTGATTAGACTGAAAACTGTGCGGAAAGGATTTACCAGAATGTTGTCTGAATGGAATATTTTAGTTGGAAGGAGAAATTGGATTTCCCGGGTTTGGTTTCCTTGGAGCAGAGGAGTCTAAGGGGAGGCCAGTGAGAGGTACAGTACTGGGCAAAGGCTTAGGCAGAAATATATAGCTAAGGTGCCCAAGGCTTTTGCACCGTACTGTATTGGTCCACATGGAGTAGAGAACAAGTTTGTAAATCTGGTGGGAGCAAAGGGTGTTGGGAATGGAGAGGGCAGAGTGCCACGGGAGGGGTGTGGGACAGGTAGCAGAGAAGGAGTGCCGGGGTGGGAGGGTGGTGCAGTTTCAGACACCCCACCTCAGAGACTGCAGGCAAGGTCATTAGATTCCAAACAATTGGTTTATTGATCATTACAGATCAGTCTGTCTGGTGCTGCATGCTCCCGCCCCTCTCCATTCCCCTTTTCCCAACCATGATTCCCCTCTCCCTGCCTCCTACCCTATCTCAGTCTGCAATAGAGACCCATATCAGAATCAGGTTTATCATCATTCACGTCATGAAATTTGAATTTTTTTGTGCGGCAGCAGTATTGGTGCAATACTTAAAATAACTACTGTACTGTGCAAAAGTCTTAGGCGGCCTAGCTATAGATATGGGTAGACAGCAGGAAAAGGTATCTAAAACTAGAAGGCACAGTTTTAATGCGAAAACTAAGAGGGTTAGAAGGGATCTGAGAAAAGAAATTTTCATCAGAGTGTGGTTGCAATCTGGAGCTCAGTGCTGAGAAAGTGATGGAGGCATACAGTATTTTCTCACAACAGTTCTAGCTTCATGGAGTCAGAGTTATAGAACATCGAAACAGATCCTTTGGCCCAATCATCCATAGAATCAGAGTTATTCACCATCGAAACAGGCCCTTTGGAGATCATGTCAACCATGATCTCTAACTCAGTTAGTCCCATTTGCCTAATTTGGCCCTTGTCTCTCAAGGCTTTCTACCTCCATGTATTTATCTAAATGTTTTAAACATTGTAATTGCATCTGCCCTCTACAGGTTCCTCTGGGAACTCATTTCATATACCCACTGTTCGTTAAGCACCATGTCATATGGTGTGGGCAATCATGGTCTTTCCAAGACCGTGATTGTTCTTGGAAGTGGTTTTGCCATTGCCTTCTTCTGGGCAGTGTCTTTATAAGACAGGTAACCCCAGCCATTATCGATACTCTTCAGAGATTGTCTGCCTATTGTCCTTGGTTGCATAACCAGGACTTGTGATCTGCACCAGCTGCTCAAACGACCATCCACCACCTGCACCCACGGCTTCACTTGACCCTGATCAGGGAGGCTAAGCGGGTGCTACACCTTGCTCAAGGGTGATCTGCAGGCTCACAGAGGGAAGGAGTGCCTTAAACCTCCTTTGGTAGAGATGTATCTCCACCCCACCACCTCAGGGTTTAGTGTAAATGGGTAATGTTTGGTCAATGGAGACTCAGTGGGTCGAAGACCTTGTTTCCATGTTGTATCTCTCCATGACTATGACTGAAATTTCAGTAAGCAAATCCATTTAATTAAAGTTCAAAATATATCATTATCAAAGTATATACACCATATGTCACCAGATACAACCCTTATTGTCCTATGGGCATACTCAATAAATCTGTAGAATAATAACCATAATGGAATCAATGAAAGACTACTCAATTTGGGCATTCAACCAGAGTGCAGAAGACAACAAGTTGTGCAAATACAAAATGAAAGAAATAATAATAAAATATAAATAAGCAATAAATATAGAGAACATGAGATCAAGAATCCTTGAAAGTCAGTACATTGACTGTGGGAACATTTCAATGACAGGGCAAGTGAAGTTGTTTCAAGAGCCTCATAGTCGAGGGGTAATAGAACCTGAACCTTGTGTGAGTCCTGAGACTCCCGCACCACATTCCTAGTGGCAGTAGTGAGAACAGAGCATGGGCTGGGTGGTGGGGTCCCTGAGGCTGCAACAGTGCTCCATGTAGATATGCTCAATGGTGGGGAGGGATGGAGTGAGGAAATTAACAATCCTGCTGTGGTGTAACAGCAACGTTAGCCATCCTTTTCTCATTAGAGATGATAGACCTGCATATTATAAAGCACCTTCCATTATTGTATGAGATTTTAAACATATACCACCCAAATTAGTTTATTTGTGATTCATTAAAGTCTACCCCACTAACACTTTGCTTTGGATATTCACAGCGGTTGTCAGACGGGAGAAACTAGTGAAATTATTGTCGAGTACAGATCTTTCCCTGGTGGTGTGGTGTATGGAACATGCTCTATCAACCAAGTACCCAAGGACTCGGTACAGTGCCGGCATTGATGCAAAACTACTATGGATCCCCCTATCATATTTGCCAACATTTATTGCAGATTACCTGCTGACTACGGATACGATAATAAACCCAAGTTCTGTGTAAAGGATTCTCAGTCTATCTTCAGTGTGAACATTGTTTATTAGAAACATTGACACTGGAAGGCTCTGGACCAAATTGCAGACTATTTGTGACATATTTGTACATGGAGCTTAAAAAAATAGAGGGTTATGGGCAACCCTAGGTAATTTCTAAGGTAAGGACATGTTGGCACAGCTTTGTGGGCCGAAGGGCCTGTATTGTGCTGTAGGTTTTCTATGTTTCTATTTGTCCTGCTACAAGAATGCAAGTGTTTATATCGTCAATATTGTATAGTTAGATTTTGATCATGTGTGGATAAAGAATCTGTTTTTGAGAAATGTGAGCTGAATCAAGGATGGCTTACATTTGGGTAGTTAATGAAGAAAGGAATATCTACATTTATTCAGCATTTTTTTTATTTCACCCAGCAGGCAACGCTACTAATGGTACTTTGGTGCATACTATTGTACATTTTTATGCTTAAGCTGCTGGAGTAGGACTTGAACCTACAAACTTCAGACTTGAGGTGAGAGAGCTGGTCCACAGATCTAAAGTGGAAATTGCTGGAAAAGGCATGCAGCAGAAAATTTCAATCAGACAAAGAAATTTCCTAATTACCAAAGGCTGTTAAAATGAAATAGACAGAATAGCCCGAATTACTTCTTCCTTGTTGTTAAGATTTATTATTGTCTTTATATCAAAAACTGAATCAACATTTGAACTGATGTTGTTTATTCAACCATAAGACATAGGAGCAGAATTGGGCCATTCATCCCATTCAGTCTGCTCTGCTGTTCCATCATGGCTGTTTATTATCCCTCTCAACCCCATTCTCCTGCCTTCTCCCCATAAAGACTGATGTCCTTACAAATCAAGAACCGATCAACCTCTACTTTAAATATAGCTAATGATTAGCTTCCACAGCCATCTGTGGCAATGAATTCCACAGATTCACTGCCCTTGGCTAAAGAAATTTCTCCTCATCTCTGTTCAAAATGGACATGTTTCTATTCTGAGGCTGTGTCCTCTGGCCCCAGAACAATCCCCCCGCTCTTACAATAGGAAAGATCTTTTCCATGTCCACTCTCTCAATATTCACTAGAATCGATCAGAAACCCTCCTCATTCTTCTATACTGCAGTGAGTACAGGCCCAGACCTATCAAATGCTCTTCCTACATTAACCTTTTCATTGCCTGGATGACATTACTATGAGCCTCTTCTGGATCCTTTCCGAAGACAGCATATCCTTCCTTTGATAGGGGGCCCAAAGTACTCTCAATACCCCAAATGCAGTCTGAATAATAACCTCTAAAGCATCAACATTACAGTATTGCTTTTATATTCTAGTCTTCTTGAAATGGCTGCTAACATTGCATTTGCCTTCCATACCACCAACTCACCTACAAGTTAACCTTCAGGGAATCCTGCAAAGGATTCCCAATTCCCTTTCTAATTTTTGATTTTTCTTCTCATTTAGAAAATAGACTATACCTTTATTCCTTCTTGCAAAGTACAAAGCCATATACTTCTTGACACTGTATTCCATCTGACATTTCTTTGCCCATTCCGTTAATCTATTGAAGTCCTTCTGCAGATTCCCTGCTTCCTCAACACTACCTGCTCTTCCACCTGTTTTCATATCACCTGCAAACCCGGCCACAGTTCAATCAATTCCAATGTCCAAATCATTCACATATAACATGAAAAAAAGCAGTCCCAACACCAACCACTACGGAACACCACTAGTCACTGGCAGCCCCTTTATTCCCACTCTT
Organism: Mobula birostris; assembly: GCF_030028105.1. Taxonomy (NCBI): domain Eukaryota; kingdom Metazoa; phylum Chordata; class Chondrichthyes; order Myliobatiformes; family Myliobatidae; genus Mobula; species Mobula birostris. The sequence continues at coordinate 186,031,627 of NC_092375.1, forward strand.
CCCCTCCTGTAAGTCAGCCAATCTAATTATCCATGCTAGTATCTTTCCTGTAATACCACACATTCTTATTTTACTTCATGGACTTGTATGTGACATCCTGTCAAAGGCCTTCTGAAAATCAAGTAAACACCATCCACTGATTCTCCTTTGTCAGCACTGCATGTTATTTCCTCAAATTCAAACAGACCTGTCAGATAAATTTTCCCCTTAAGCAAGCCATGTTGACTTCAGCCTATTTTATCACGTACCCCAAATCCTCCGCAATCTCTTCCGCTACCTCTTTCAGAACCCTGGGATGTACCTTCAGGTCTTTCAGCTTCCCAAGCAACTTCCCCTTCGTAATAGCAACTACACTCACAATTGCCCTGTGACTTCCTTTAATTTCTGGCATACAGCTCTTGTCTTTCACAGTGAAGATTGAAGCAAAATACTTAGAGTCAATCAGCCAATTCTTTGTGCCCTATTACTACCTCTCTAGCATCATATTCCAGCGGTCTGATACCTCCTCGCGCCTCTCTTTTACTCTTTATATATCTGAAAAACCTTTTGGTATCCTCTTTAATATTATTTTCTAGCTTACCTTCATATTTCATCTTTTCTCTCCTTGTTGCTTTTTTAAGTTGCCTTCTGTTGCTTTTTAAAAGCTTCCCAAACCTCTAGCTTCTCAGTAGTTTTTGCCATATTTTATCCCCTCTCATGCTCAAATCTGATCTTTGACTTCCCTTGTCAGCCACAGTTGCCTTTTCCTCCCTTTAGCAGACTTTTTCACATTTGAGATGTATCTATCCTGCACTTCCAAACTGCCTCCAGCAACATCATCCATGCCATTCTGCTGTCATCCCTGCTAGTGTCCCTTCCAAGCAACTTTGGTTAGCTCATCTGTCATGCCTCCATATCTGACTTTACTGCACTGCCATACTGCCTTTGGTTTCTCTTTCTCAAACTGCAGGGTGAAGTGAATGCTATCATATTATGATCACTTCCTCCCAAGGGTTCCTTTACCTTAAGCTCCCTAATCAAATCTGGTTAATTACATAAATCCCAATCCTAAATTGCCTTTTTTCTGAGTGGGCTCAACCTCAAGCTGCTCTAAAAAGCAATATGATTGGCATTGACATTCTCTAAACGCCTTCTCCTGGATTCCAGCACCAAACTGATTCTCCAAATCTTCCTGCAAATTGAAATCACCCATGACTATCGTAACATGATAGGAATCCAATTTCTACTTATAGGGATACTCCTGACCTTTAATATGTATCCTCGTGTATTACTCTGTGTAAAGATATTTCTGTCATTGATAACGCAAACGCAAGATGCTGGGAATTCAAGTAACACACACAAAATGCTGGTGGAACTCAGGGAAGAAGTACAGTCGACATTTTGGGTCGAGACCCTTCGTCAGGACTAACGGAGAAAAGAGATAGTAAGAGATTTGAAAGTGGGAAGGGGAGAGGGAGACCTGAAATGATAGGAGAAGACAGGAGGGGGATGGATGAAGCGAAGAGCTGGGAAGTTGATTGGCAAAAGGGATACAAGGCTGGAGAAGGGGGAGTATCATAGGACGGAAGGCCTTGGAAGAAAGAAAGGGGGAGGGCAGTACCAGAGGAAGATGGAGAACAGGCAAAGAGTTATTGTGAGAGGAAAAGAGAAAAAAAATATTAAAAATTAAAAATTAGGGATGGGGTAAGAAGGGGAGGAGGGGCATTAAGGGAAGTTAGAGAAATCAAAGTTCATGCCATCAGGTTGGAGGCTACCCAGATGGAATATAAAGTGCTGTTCCTCCAACCTGAGTATGGCTTCATCTCGACAGTAGAGGAGGCCATGGACTAACATATCGAAATGGGAATGGGATGTGGAATTAAAATGTGCGGCCACTGGGAGATCCTGCTTCCTGTGGCGGACAGAGCGTAGGCGTTCAGCGAAGCGGTCTCCCAATCTGCGTCGGGTCTCACCAATATATAGAAGGCCGCATCGGGAGCACCGGACGCAGTATATCACCCCAGCCAACTTACAGGTGAAGTGTCGCCTCACCTGGAAGGACTGTTTGGGGCCCTGAATGGTGGTAAGGGAGGAAGTGTAAGGGCATGTGTAGCACTTGTTCCACTTGCAAGGATAAGTGCTGGGAGGAAGATCGGTGGGAAGGGATGGGGGGGATGAGTGGACGAGGGAGTCTTGTAGGGAGTGATCCCTGTGGAAAGCAGAAGGTGGGAGAGAGGGAAAGATGTGCTTAGTGGTGGGAAAATTCTCTTTTCCTGTTTTTATACAGTATCTCATCATCATTATGTGCAATATCATATGACGTGGCAATGATGGTCTTTGACCATGATTGTTCTTGATAATTTTGCTACAGAAGTGGTCTACCATTGCATTCCTCTGGACAGTGGCTTGACAAGATGGGAGACCTCAGCCATTATCAGTAGTCTTCAGAGGTTGTCTGCCTGGCATCAGCGGCTGCATAACCAGGACTTGTGATATGCACCAGCTGCTCAAGTGACCATCCACCACCTGCTCCCAAGGCTTCACATGACCCTGATCATGGTGCAGGGGTGGGGGGGGGGTGCTATAATCAGATGTTACACCTTGCCCAAGGATGACCTGTGATCTGCTGGCTAGCAACTTACACCTCCTTTGGTGGAGACGTATCTCCATCCTGTCACCCACACTTTATAGCTTACCTTGTTAAATAGTTTCTGAAGTGACATACGCAGGATGCACTGCTTTTCTTAAGACAGCTCATGATGTGCATATGATTAGAAAATGGACCATTCTACTCTAGATTCTAGATTATGGTCGTCTAGATTCCGATTCTGATCAGACTAACTTGATTATTGTGCTTGTAAGAAAACAGTGAAAATAGCAACTTTTTGGGATTCTTTTTAAGGTAGATTTAGCTTAGCAAATGTAACTATCAACAATTTGAAATTTTACTCTATTAAACTTAGCAATAAAATATTTTCTTGATTATTTAATGATATTTTGTCCTCTTTATTTTTTTTCCAGACAAATGCATGGATTTTTATTTTGTATAGAGTGATTCAGCACTTGCATTGCATGAGCCATGAAACTAAAAACTGAGTCATTACTGGCAAAGGCAAACATTGAAGGCAAATACTTAATACAAATGATTATGCTAGGTTGGACAATGTGATTTAATTTCTGGTCTTAAGCACTTAAAAGATATCTAGGGGATATTTTTGCCAGCAGCATCCGTATCCTGAAAAAGGAATGTAAACTGAGTGGCATGCTGACATCTAATTGAGTTGATTCTGTCTGCATTTTTAAGTTTAGGGTTTTACTTTGTTTTGTATGTTCCTGCGTGGAGTGACTCCTCTATCCACTGGACCAATTTCAGTGAAGAATCTCTAAATTTCCATTTAAAATCAAATCAGGTCATCAAGGGAATGGCGGCGTAAGGAAAAGGTCTCTCGACAAAAAAGGTAAACTGCCCCAAAATGGAAATTAGACAAATACTAAATATTGTATAACTATATTAATAAAAGGGGCAAGGATGATGTCTAAGAACGAGATTAAAAAGTCCGCTCAGAAGGCTGATAAACAGAAAGAGACGCAGCAAGGCGACGGGCCTAGCTCCCCCACGGCTAGCCAGGACAGAGATAATGAGGAGGAATCGGTGAATCTGTCTTTGGTTCTCAGAGAGATTCACGAGGTCCGCAAGATAACAGCAAACAGCTGGAAGATATTAAAGGAGAAATAGTAAAAACTAATTCGAGGATAGATGAAGCCGAAGCGAGGATTGTAGGAATTGAAGAGAAGCTACAAAACGCAGAGGAAGTGATAGCAGAAATGCTAAAGCTACAAGAGCAGCTCCAGTGGAAGCTAATGGACCAAGAAGGCCACTCAAGAAGGGAAAATGTGAGGATCTGTGGAGTTCCCGAAGGAACTGAAGGTAAACCCGGATTGATGATTCCCTTCGTGGAGAAGCTGCTTAGAAAGAACCTTGATATACCGGACGCAAAAGACCTACAGATAGAAAGGGCCCACCACACGTTGGCACCACAGCCTCCGGCAGGCGCCCAGCCCAGATCGATTCTAGTCAGATTTCTCAGTTACAGGACGAAGGAAGAGGTGCTTAAACGGTCATGGCAAAAGAAAGGTTTCATGTGGAGCAACTGTAAAATCAGATTAGACCACGATTACGCACCGGGGATCCTTGCCAGACGGAAGGAATATGCGGAAACACGGAGGGTCCTGAAGGAAAACAACATCAGGTTTCAGACCCTGTATCCAGCTCGTCTGAGAGTCTTTTACGACGAAGGGACAAAAACTTACGCTACGGCCGGGGAGGCAATGTCGGACCTGGCGGACCGGGGACTACCTACTAAAGTTATCACCCAACCGGAGTCGCTACTGGAGAGGATTCGGCAAAAGTCGTGGCAGCCAGTGTGGCGAGGACGCTCCGCACGAACCACAGTGTTAAACTACAAAGAAAAGCTACAAATATTCAGACGCGGATGTACAGAGAATACAGATTAATTAAGAGAAATGACTGAAAAGAGTAGATCGGACTTAAAGGTAAAATGAAAGCTGGTAACTGAAAATAAACTAGACGGAATTAAGGGAGCTAGGGCTTTACTCTTTGGAGAGAAGGAGGATGAGAGGAGACATGATAGAGGTGTACAAGATAATAAGAGGAATAGATAGAGTGGATAGCCAGCGCCTCTTCCCCAGGGCACCGCTGTTCAATACAAGAGGACATGGCTTTAAGGTAAGGGGTAGGAAGTTCAAGGGGGATATTAGAGGAAGGTTTCTTACTCAGAGAGTGGTTGGTGCGTGGAATGCACTGCCTGAGTCAGTGGTGGAGGCAGATACACTAGTGAAGTTTAAGAGACTACTGGACAGGTATATGGAGGAATTTAAGGTGGGGGCTTGTATGGGAGGCAGGGTTTGAGGGTGGGCACAATATTGTGGGCCGAAGGGCCTGTAATGTGCTGTACTATTCTATGTTCTATGAATAACTTGAATGATAGCAATATGGTCGAGACATAAATAGGAGAAAAATCTCTATGATTATTCAAACTGCAGAGGGCCCTCTAACACAGGGTGAAGATAGAGGTTATCCCTCTGAACTGAGGCGGGTCGGTGCTCAGGCCTCACTGTTGGAAGTCGGAAAAATTTTTCAAATGTTATACGTTCAAAAATGTCTAGGGTGTGGTTATATGTTTTGGTTTCCTGTTGAGAAGGGATTGCTTACTGTTTGGTTAGAAAAGGAGAGTTTTACTAGAGAAAAATGCAAATTGAATTGGTAAAAATAATTTCCTAAAATATTACTGGGGTTTTGAATCCAATTAAAAGAAATAAGATTATGTCTAAATTGAAAAAAGAGAGGGCACAAATAGCTTTCCTCCAGGAAACACATATGAGCCAATCTGAACATGGAAAATTAAAAAGAATGGGCTTTAAGCATGTATTTTATTCATCATATAAATTGAGCCACAAAAGAGGGGTAGCTACTTTAATATCAAGTACTCTTAATTATGAACATATTTCAGAGACTAAAGACAAAGATGGACGATTTGTAAAAATTATAGGAAGAATAGAAGGTACTGAAATAACATTGCTGAATGTTTATGCTCCACCAGGTTGTGAATGGTCATTCTATAGACACATTTTTGACCTAATGGTCAGTTCTCAAGGGGTAGTAATCTACGGAGGGGATTTTAATATTAGGTTAAATCCTGCATTAGATTCTTCAAGAATAGTTACTCAGAATAAACCTCTGACTCGGAAAATGAACTTATTGATGGAGGAGTTGGGAATTATAGATGTGTGGAGGGAATTACACCCCACTAGTAAAGATTATACACATTACTCTTTCCCTCATTCAGCCCATTCAAGGATAGACTATTTCTTTATCTTTAATACAGATAGACTCAGGATAAAAAACCGTAATATTGAAACAATTGATCTGTCGGATCATAGCCCAGTCTCTCTATCTCTAATCCTGGAAAGGAAAATGAGGAAAACACTATGGAGGTTAAACTCACATATACTCAATAACCTGAAAGTAATGGAGAGATTAAGGGGAGAAATCAAAGAATACCTAGACCTTAATGACACGGGAGAAACATCACCAGTGATCTTATGGGATACATTGAAAGCTGTACTGAGAGGAAAAATTATTTCCATTACCACTCACATGAAAAAAATCAATGCACAATAATTAGCAGACCTTCAAGGAAAATTAAAACAACTTCAAGTTGTAGATAGCAACAAAAGTAATTCTAATTTAAAACAGGAAATTAGGAAATTGCAAAGTGAAATTGATGATATTTATACATTGGAAACTCAAGGAAATTTTCTTTACCTGAGGCAAAGGAATTATGAAGTAGGAGGTAAATCTGCTAGATTATTAGCATATAAATTACGAAAACAACAAGCAGACAATACAATTCATAAAATGAAGAATTCAAAGACAAAGCTTGTGGAGAATACAAGAGAGAAAATTCAAGAGAGTTTTGAAACATTATCGAGAGCTGTACTCCCAACCCCAGGCCTCCAATGAGCCCTATATAGACACTTTATTGAATTCTTTAGATCTACCCAAGCTTACAGATTTACAAAATGAATGCCTATTAGAACCAGTAACTGTCAAAGAACTGAATGTGGCCATCTCTAGATTCAAGGCTGGAAAGTCTGCAGGTTCTGATGGGTTTACCTCAGAGTGGTACAAATCACTGAAGTCACAGTTAGCCCCATTACTACTTAACACCTTTAATTGGATCTTGCAGAGAGGAGAAACTCCACCTTCCTGGAGAGAAGCGATTATTTCAGTTATTCCTAAAGAGGGTAAAGATAAACTAGAATGTGATAATTATCGGCCAATTAGTGTTCTTAATTTAGATTACAAATTATTTACATCTATATTAGCGCGCAGATTGGAGAAGCTTTTACCTGGCCTAATCCATTTAGACCAGACTGGATTTATTCAACAAAGACAAACACAGGACAACATAAGGAGAACTCTACACATACTAGAACAGGTTATTAAGACCGAGACAGAGACAATGGTAGTGGGATTAGACACTGAGAAAGCTTTTGATTCAGTTAGTTGGGCATTCCTATACGGCTTTCAAGAAAAGTTTATTGAAGTAATCCAGACTCTATATGGCAGCCCTACAGCTCGAATTAAGATAAATGGGGACCTCTCTGACTCCTTTATTTTAGAGAGAGGCACCAGACAGGGATGCTCAATTTCTCCTCTCCTTTTTGCGCCATATATTGAACCGCTTGCCCAACTAATAAGACAGAGCAAAATCGTAAAAGGTATCAACGGGGCAGGGATTGAACAGAAAGTGGCGTTATTCACAGATGATGTTTTAGTCTATCTGAGTGAATGAGAAAAATCAATTATAGGATTGCTTGCACTGTTGGATGACTTTGGGAAAATATCAGGTTATAAAATAAATGTAAAAAAAACGCAGGTGATGTCTCTAAATTATACACCATCCAAAAAACTGCAGGATACATATGATCTTAAGTGGGAAGCTAAATCATTAAAATATTTAGGAACAACCCTGCCGAAGGATCTTTCAACGCTGTCACAGGTAAATTATGGGTCATTAATTTCAGAGATCAAAGCAGATATGCATAGATGGAATCTTATCCCCTTTTTAAGTTTAAATTCAAGGATAAATACCATAAAAATGAATATTCTCTCTCGGTTACTTTACCTTTTCCAGACTTTACCTGTGGAGGTGGATGATAATCAATTCAGGGAATGGGACAAATGGATTTCCCGCTTTATCTGGCAAAGAAAGAAATCTAGAATTCGATATAACACCTTACAGTTAGGGAAGGACGGAGAAGGTATGGTACTTCCTTGCTTGAGAAATTATTTTTATGCTTCACAGATAACCCCTCTGTTATATTGGTGTAATAGGAAATATAAGGCTAGGTGGAAGGAAATAGAATTTGGATTAGTTGACAGTTTTCCTCTACAGGCCTCAATAGCTGACAAAGGATTGATGACCCAATTGGAAAAGTTTAAAAACAGCTGCATAAATCTTACATTAAAAGTATGGCAGAAGGTGGTTAATTCATGTGGAATCAATAACATGTTAAAACTTTTCAGATGGTGTGCATATGATACCGAATTCCTCCCCAACAGAGGAGATAAAAGATTTGAACTATGGATAAAGAAAGGTCTTACAACCTACCTCTCATTTATACATAAAAGAGTATTACAAAGTTTCCAATTCCTGCAGGACAAACATAGCCTAGAACACAATGACTTTTTTAGGTACCTTCAAGTACAACACTATGTTAACCCCAGAGTTGTAGATATACAGACCTATCAACAGTAGAATTAGAATTTTTCAAGATTCTGAATTCGGCTTGCAGTTCAATACCAAGTAAATCAGTTTCTCGATTATGTAATGCACTCTCCCATGCTAAAAATGTAAACACATTGTATATTAAAGAGAAGTGGGAGAAAGAAGCGGGGTTGGTACTTTAAGAGGAGGCTTGGGGGAAAATATGCAGCTTTCAGTGGTCTTCGACTAATTCTTTGACTTGGAGAGAATATTGTTGGAAAAATGCTATAAGATACTTCAAGACCCCATATCAGTAAAAATATAAAGACACAAACGTGACGTGTTGGAGAAGGTGCAGCTCCAAGGAGGCAAATCATTTCCATATTCTCTGGGATTGCCCTAAATTAAGTTTATATTGGAAAGATATTCATAGAACATTAGTTAAGCTACTTAAGACCCAGATACCTCTGAACTTCGAGGTATCTCGAAGCTCTATTTGGGGCATGTATTGTTTCTCGAGCAGAAGAAAGATATAAAGTTGCTGCAGGCCCTTTTAGCGGCAAGTAAGAAATCAATCACTAGAAAGTGGCTAAATCCAATACCACCTACATTAGAAGATTGGCACGAAATTATCTTGGAAATATTTAAAATGGAAAAGATGACTTACTCCCTGCGAGTTCAAAAAGAAAAATTTTATCAAATTTGGAATAAATGGATTGAATATATAACCCCAAAGCCAGCAGACTTCAGATGACTCTCCTAATGATTTATACTGCTCTTCTCACCAACACAGTAATATTGCTAACGTAAGCACCCCTGGTCTAAATGTTTACTGTTATTGTTTTTTTTTGGAAAATAGAGAATTAACACAAGTAAAGGAAAAGATTTGGGAAAGGGATAAAAAATGATAAAATTAAGTAAATAAGTACATAGGGATTGGATAATTATGTTTGGGGGTAGGAGCAAACATGAACAAGTTAGGATATAAACACCTACAATGGTTGTTACATAGGCTTACATACAACATTTTGGACCGGAAAGAAATAGTCCAGAAGAGATATATGGAAATTATTATTAATCCACTATTATAACTATTTTTCTTAACAACTAATATCATTACTTAGCCTAATAGATTAGAATTTCAACTGTACATAATTATCTATTTAAGTGTCTAATTTCTTCTTGTATCAAATTCTCAATTGGATTGAGATCTGGACTCTGACTTGGCCACTCCAGGACATTAACTTTGTTGATTTTAAACCATTCCTGTTTAGCTTTGTTTTTAGCCTGGGGTGGTTGTCTTGCGGGAAAACAAATCTTCTCCCAAGTCGCAGTTCTCTTGCAGATTGCATCAGGTTTTCCTCCGGAATTTCCTTGTATTTTACTGTATTCATTTTACCTTTTACCTTCACAAGCCTTCCAGGGCGTGCTGCAATGAAGCATCCCCACAAAATGATGCATCCACCACCATGCTTCACGGGAGGGATGCTGTGTGTTTGAAGATGTGCTTATGCCAAGCACAGCACATGTGATGGCCCTAAGAGCTTGCTTTTGGTTTCATCAAATAATAGAACTTTCTTCCGGCAGACTTCAGTTGTTGTATGTGCAGCCTCTCCCGTCTCCGCCACTGAAGCTTGTAACTCCTCCAGAGTTGTCGCAGTCCACTTGGTGGCTCCTTCATGCTCAGTCACTCAGGTTTTGAGGATAGCCTCCAAAAGGTAGATTTACAGTTCTGCCATATTTTTTCCATTTCTTGTTGATTGGCATAACTGTATTCCAAGGGACATTCAATGACTTGGAAATTTTCTTGTTTCTATCTCCTGACTTGTACCTTTCAATAACAATTTTGCGGAGTTGCTTGGAGTGTTCTTTTGTCTTCATGGTGTCATTTTTGCCAGGATACTGACCCACCGGCAGTTGGACCCTCCAAAGATACAGGAGTATTTTTACTACAGTCAGTTGAAACACTTTGACTGTACATGAGTGATCTCCATTTAACTAATTACATGGTTTCTAAAATCAATTGGCTGCACCAGTGACGATTTGATGTGTCATATTTGAGGGGCTGAATACTTAAGCAATCTATTTTTTGTTTATATTTGTAATTAATTCAGATCACTTTGTAGAGATCTGTTTTCACTTTGACACAGAAGAGTCTTTTGCTGTGTCAAAAAAGCCAGATTAAATCCACTGTGATTCAATGTTGTAAATCAAGAAAACATGAAAACTTACAAGTGGGTGAATACTTTTTATAGAGACTGTATGTATTTCAATATTCATCTGCTGCAAAACAACATTTCATGAAATATGTGCGTGATGATTAACCCGATTCTGTTCTGGAGTCGATTGTTAATGACGTGGCTTTGGTCTACTTGGAGGCTCTTGTTAAGATAGGCCAAAGTCAGTTTTTCTCAAGGGAAAATCTTGCCTGATAAATCTGTTGAAATTCTTGGTAATCTGAGGAAATAAGCAGGATAGGGAAAGGAGAATCAGTGAATGTTGTGTACTTGAATTTTCACAAGACCTTTGACAAGATGCCACACTTGAGGCTGCTTAACAGGTTATGAGCCCATGGTATGACAGCAAAGATACTAGCACAGATAAAGTGGTGGCTGATTGATAGGAGGCAGGGAGTGGGAATAAAGAGAGCCTTTTCCGGTTGCCTGCCAGTGTTCCACAGGGGTTTGTATTAGGACTGCTTCTTTTTACGTTATATGTCAATGATTTGGATGACAGAATTGATGGCTTTGTTGCAAGGTTTGCAGATTGTGTTAAGACAGGTGGAGGAGCAAGGAGTTTTGAGGAAGGTGAGATGCTACAGAAGGACTTAAGACAGATTTGGGAAAATGGGGAAAGAAGTATCAGATGGAATACGGGGTCTGGAACAGTATGGTCATGCACTTTGGTAGAAGACTCTTTTCTAAATGGAGAGAAAGTACAAAAATCTGAGGCACAAAGGGTCTTGGGAGTCCTCGTGCAGGATTCCCTAGAGGTTAATTTGCAGGTTGAGTCTGTGGTGAGAAGGCAAATGTGAGGTTAGCATTCGTTTCAGGAGGATGAGAATATAAAGCCTCAGGAATGTAATGTTGAGGCTTTATAAAGCACTGGTGAGGCCTCACTTGGAGTGAGCAGTTTTAGGCCTCTTATTTAAGAAAGAATGTGCTGACAGTGGAGAATGTCAAAAGGGGGTTCACAAAAGTGATTCCAAGATTGAACAACTTTTCATATGAATTCACCGGAATTCAGAAGAATGAGGGCTGACCGAATTGAAGCCTATCAAATGTTGAAAGGCCTCGATAGAGTGGAAGTGGAGAGTATGATTCCTATGATGGGAGAGCCTAAGACCAGAAGACACTAGCCTCAGAATAATGAGCTGTCTTTTTAGCACTGAGATGAGGAGGAATTTCTTTAGCCAGAGAGTGGAGAATCTGTGGAATTCCTTGCCACAGGCAGCTTTGGAGATCAAGTCATTGGGTATATTTACGGCATATGTTGATAGTTTCTTGATTGGTCAGGGCAAGAAGGGATACGGCGAGAAGGCAGAAGACTGGGGTTGAGAGGGAAAATGGATCAGCCATGATGAAATGCTGGAGCAGACTCGGTTGGCCAAACGTGCCTAATTCCACTCCTATACCTTATCGTCTTCAGGTCCTATACGCCAGTGATATTAAATCTGATTCTGATTCTGAAATACAAAGTATAGTTTGAGCTCTTCCCTTGTTGGACTGTCTACATTCTGCTTCAAGAAATACTCCTGGATGCCTTTTATAAATTATATCTTATCCAAGCCTTTGGTATGAAGGAAGTACCAGTGAATATTGAAGAAATTGAAGTCTCCCAAACTTTAACAACAACAATGTTATTTTTGCATCTTTCTGCGGTCTGCCTACATATGGGTTCTGGTATCTCCTGCTGGTTATTGGGAGGCCTATGGTATAAGTGCATCATAGGACTGTACATTTCTTTTACCTGAGCTCTACCCATATCCGCTTCAGTGGATGTCCTGTCTAAGTAACTTCCACTTCCCTGTTATGCTAGAAACACAGAAGTCCTGGAATATTGAGCTGACAATGGGGAACGTCGACTCAGACCATGAGAGGCCTGCATCAGACATTTTCATGCCTCACAAGGCACAGATTGGAAGACCTGACAATCCTGCACTTCTTTCAACCAAATCTCTGCAATGGCCACTACTTCGATGCCCTAACCCAACTATAAGTTCAGCTAACCCCAGTTAGAATGTAGTTTGCTGACCACCAGGAAAGGAAAAGGGAGTAGGTGGACAGTGTGGGCTTCACGTCCATTTGGAGTGGGATATAGGTGCCGTTGGGATAGCAGAAGTGAGTTAGTTTGAGAAATATTTCACTGTTAGATGTTCCAAGCCGGGTAAGCAGGATCTCATGAGGACTGTCACATCGGAGCACCACAAGGTGTTGATTTGGAAGCAGACCCTTCCACCTCTAACTTTGCCTGAGCATGCCACAAGGTTCCTCCTATGAACTGAGAACCCCCTCAGGTTGTATGGCACAGTGATGTGAACTAGGTGTGAGCCAAGTTTCAGTGAGACATAGCACACAACAATCTCTCAGTTCACTTTGGTAGGTTAGTCTTACTTTACTGATCCCAAAGGAAATTACTGTGACACAGTAGCATTACAAGTGCACAGATAAATACATGTAACACCCTGGGAAAGGTTTCACTGCTTACGTAATAGTCTTTCTGTAGAAGCAGTGTTTGTGTTATGGTTAGAGATAATGGATGCTATGGAATTTGAGCTGGGTCCTTTGTTCCGTGGGAGATGAAGAAGGAAAACGCTGGAGAGAACCGGTCATAGGACTCGATGTGGTGGGGGATCATGATTCGATGGAGCAAGGTTCTGCAGTCAGAGTCTAGGACTGAGATGTCCCGGTTGTTATGGGCGGATGTGGCCATCCTATACGACAAAGCCAACAGGGAGTAGGACCCCTGAGGGGATGGACTAAGCAGTGGGCTGCTGGTGAATGGGGTCCTGCGAGAAGGGGAGCGACTGGTATAGTCTGTTATAACTCTGGTGAAGAGGAACACCTCAAGCGGGAGCGTGAAGGACGGGAAGACCCTCGGAGTGTGAGCCCCTGGGTACCTAAGCAAAGAGACCCAGTAGGGGAATGGCCTGGGGTCTCGGGGGAACAAGATCCCAGCAATATATCAAGGAACACACTAAAGCAAAAAACCCTCTTCCTGAACGCTTAGTGGGGCCAAGTTCCAGTGTATCGCTACGGATTGAGGGCACTTATGAAGGAACCATACTTGACACTGGCCCTCAGGTTACTCTGCAGTACCGTTCATTTTACAACCAGAATTTGACATATTTATCATTAACGCCACACAGTGCACGAGAGATCTGGGGTCTTAGTACAGGTGACTAGCTGTACAAAGGTTACTTGTCAGTGAAGCTGGAGTTTTCAGAGGCAGAATTAGGAGTAACTGAGATCCTTGATACATTAGTGTTGGTTTGTCTGGACCCAGTCGAGAACGATGAAGCTTCAACTCTTGTGGGGATGAATACTCGTATTGTGAGGAGGCTAGTGGGATCCTGCAAGGAGAAAGTTGGAGAGAACTTTGTGAAAACATTGTCCATTCACCCTGTGTTCCAGGCTGCATTTGAGGAAGTGCGTGACTGCAGTGGGCTGGATGATGAGCATAAACGAGGGACTGTGTGGTACACCCAGTCCAAATCGGTCTTGTTATGGCCTGGGGAAGTAGCTGGAGTGATGGGAATCTCCAATTTTCCCGGAACGCCTGATGCTGAGGCCCTCTTGGTGGATGCCCTGGAAGACCACGAACAGGAGTCGTGTGTACCTGCTGGGGTACTGGTGAGGCCCAAATTGCAGAAGTCCTTGGCTGGATGATGAGCATAAACGAGGGACTGTGTGGTTCATCCAGTCAAAATTGGCCATGTTACAGCCTAGGGAAGTCGCTAGTGTGAGGGAAAACCCCAAATTTCCTGCAATACTGGATGCCAAGGCCCCCTTGGTGGATGCTCCGGAAGACCATGAAGAGGAGTCATGCATACCTGCTGGGGTATTGGTGAGCACCTGCAAAGCTGAAGGAAACTGGGATCATCACCGAGTCCAGAAGTCCTTATGCACCTCCAATGGTGGTGGCCAGGAAGAAGAATGGGAAGGTATGGATGTGTGTGGACAATCGGACTCTGAACAGGCATACAGTCCGCAACCAGAATAATGTCCTAAGAATGGAGGACGTGCTGGCCTGCCTGAGTGGTGCGAAGTGGTTCAGTGTGCTGAACTTGTGGAGTGGATATTGCCAGATTCCCATGAGTGAGGCATTCATACGTCCAATAGGATTCAGTTCCAGGGCCGATCAGGAGCCCCGGTGGCTTTCCAGCATGTCATGGAGAAAACAGTGGGGGATATGAACTTGCATGAGGTGTTGGTGTACCTGGATGATCTCATAATGTTTGGGTCCACTTTGGAGGAACACAAAGTGAGGCTACTGAAGGTGCTGGGCTGCCTAAAATCTGAAGTGTTAAAACTTTCCCTGGACAAATGCCAGTTCTGCAAAATGTCTGTTGGGCACCTAGTCTCAGGAAATGGAGTAGCTACAAATCTGTCTAAGATAACCACATGGCTAAGGACCCCGACTATGAGCATCTTGTACTCATTACTTAGGTTCTGTGGGTACTATCGGAGGTTTGTGAAGGGCTACGTGAAAGTGAGTCATCCTTTAAATCAGCTTCTGTGCAGTTACCCTCCCTTGGGGAAGAAAGAGAGGAACAAAGGAGAGGATGGTAAAGATTACCTTAGCCCTTCGGAGCATTTTGGAGTGAGATGGGCTGCAAAATGTGAAGTTGCTGAAGGAGCTTCTGATGAAAACGGCTGTGCTGAATTTGCAGCCCCATGGTTGCCATATGTATTGCATACAGATGCCAGCAGAGAGGGCTTAGGCGGTGTTCTGAATCAGGATCGGGGACAGGATTGAGACCTGTCGCATTTGTCAGCCGGAGCCTGTCACCCTCTGAGAGAAACTATCCCATGCACAAATTGGAGTTCCTGGCATTGAAATGGGCTGTGGTGGATAAACTAAGTGACCACCTATATGGTGCCAAGTTCGAGGTGAGGACGGAGAACAACCCATTAACTTATATCCTGATGTTGACAAAATCAGTGGTTGACGGCATTGTCTACCTACGATTTCAGCCCGAAGTACTGGCCGGGGAGTGGGAACATTGATGCCAATGCTTTGTCCCGAGGTGCATGTGAAGAACTGGACAGGGACAAAGAGTTGGAGAGCCCCTGGAGTCAAAGCCACGTGCCAGTATCTTTGTTTTTTTTCCCTAGCTAACCCTTTAGTTAAGATTCATAAATATAATTCCTTTAATTGTATGCAATGTGCCGTCAGTTATTTCTTGGCACTGAATTCGTAACAGGGTAGCAATTTACATAGCAAGTAGGTTTTGGCGTGGGGGAGCCATCTCAATCTCACAGGTTTGGCGGGACCAGTTTGTATTCACCAGACTTACGCAGCCAAGGAGACCAGCGGGGTTTCATAAATATTGGAAGAGAAACATAGAAATATAGAAAATCTACAGCACAATACAAACCCTTCGGTTCACAATGCTGTGCAGAACATGTACTTACTTTAGAAATTGCCTAGGGTTAGCTATAGCCCTCTATATTTCTACGCTCCATGTACCTGTCCAGGAGTCTCTTAAAAGACCCTATCATATCTGCCTCCATCACCTTTGCTGGCAGCCCATTCCATGCACTCACCACTCTCTGCGTAAAAACTTACCCCTGACATCTCTGTACCTACTTCCAACCACCTTAAAACTGTGCCCTCAGTTGTTAGCCATTTCAGCCCTGGGAAAAAGCCTCTGACTACCCACATGATCAATGCCTCTCATCATCTTATACACCTTTATCAGGTCACCTCTCATCCTCTGCCGCTCCAAGGAGAAAAGGCTGAGTTCACTCAACCTATTCTCATAAGATGTGCTCCCTAATCCAGGCAACATCTTTGTAAATCTTCTCTGCACCCTTTCTATAGTTTCCACATCTTTCAGTAGTGAGGTTACCAGAGCTCAGCACAGTACTCCAAGTGTGGTCTGACCAGGATCCTATATACAGTTGAAGTCAGAAGTTTACATACACCTTAACCAAATACATTTAAACTCAGTTTTTCACGATTCATGACATTTAATCCTAGAAAACATTCCCTGTCCTAGGTCAGTTAGGATCACTATTTTAAGAATGTGAAATGTCAGAATAATAGTAGAGAGAATGATTTATTTCAGCTTTTATTTCTTTCATCACTTCCCCAGTGGGTCAGAAGTTTACATACACTTTGTTAGTATTTGGTAGCATTGCCTTTAAGTTGTTTAACTTGGGTCAAACGTCTTGGATAGCCTTCTACAAGCTTCTTATAGTATGTTGCTGAAATTTTGCTCCATTCCTCCAGACAGAAACTGGCGTAACTGAGAAAGGTTTGTAGGCCTCCTTGCTTGCACACGCTTTTTCAGTTCTGCCCATAAATTTTCTTTCGGATTGAGGTCAGAAAATTGATGTCAAGTCTGGTTCATCCTTGGGAGAAATTTCCAAACATCTGAAGGTACCATGTTCATCTGTACAATCAATAGTACGCAGGTATAAACACCACGCAACCATCATACCGTTCAGGAAGGAGACGCATTCTGTCTCCTAGAGGTGAATGTACTTTGGCACGAAAAGTGCAAATCAATCTCAGAACAACAGCAAAGGACCTTGTGAAGATGCTGGAGGAAACAGGTAGACAAGTATCTATATCCACAGTAGAACAAGTCCTATATCGACATAACCTGAAAGGCTGCTCAGCAAGGAAGAAGCCACTGCTCCAAAACCACCATAAAGAAGCCAGAGTACAGTTTGCAAGTGCACATGGGGACAAAGATCTTTCTTTTTAGAGAAATGTCCTCTGGTCTAATGAAACAGAAATTGAACTGTTTGGTCATAATGACCATCATTACGTTTGTAGGAAAAAGGGTGAGGCTTGCAAGCTGAAGAACATCATCCCAACCGTGAAGCATGGGGGTGGCAGCACCATGTTGTGGGGGTGCTTTGCTGCAGGAGGGACTGGTGCACTTCACAAAATAGATGGCATCATGAGGAAGGAAATTATGTGGATATATCGAAGCAACATCTCAAGACATCAGCCAGGAAGTTAAAGCTCGGTCATAAAATGGGTCTTCCAAATGGACAATGACCCCAAGCATACCTCCAAAGTTGTGGCAAAATTGCTTAAGGACAACAAAGTCAAGATATTGGAGTGGCAATCACAAAGCCCTGACCACAATCCGATAGAAAATTTGTGGGCAGAACTGAAAAAGTGTGTGTGAGCAAGGAGGCCTACAAACCTTACTCAGTTACACCAGTTCTGTCTGGAGGAATGGAACAAAATTCCAGCAACTTACTGTGAGAAGCTTGTGGAAGGGAATCCAAAACGTTTGACCCAAGTTAAACAATTTAAATGCAATGCTACCAAATACTAACAAAGTGTATGTAAACTTCTGACCCACTGGGGAAGTGATGAAAGAAATAAAAGCTGAAATAAATCATTCTCTCTACTATTATTCTGACATTTCACATTCTTAAAATAAAGTAGTGATCCTAACTGACCCAGGACAGGGAATGCTTTCTAGGATTAAATGTCATGAAATGTGTAAAAACCGGGTTTAAATGTATTTGGCTGAGGTGTATGTAAACCTCCGACTTCAACTGTAGCTGTAAACATTACTTCTCGGCTCTTAAGCTCAATCTCACAGTTGATGAAGGTCAATGCACCCTATGCTTTCTCGACCACACAGTCAACCTGCACAGCAGCTTTGAGTGTCCTATGGACTCAGACCCCAAGATCCCTCTGATCCTCCACATTGCCAAGAGTCTTAACATTAGTATTATATTCTGCCATCATATTTAACCTACCAAAATGAACCACACACTTATCTGGGTTGAACTCTATCTGCCACTTCTCAGCCCAGTTTTGCATCCTATCAATGTCCCGCTGTAACCTCTGATAGCCCTCCACACTATTCACAACACCCCTAACCTTAGTGTCATCAGCAAATTTACTAACCCATCCCTCCACTTCATCATCCAGGTCATTTATTAAAATCACAAATAGAAGGGGTCCCAGAACAGATCCCTGAGGCACACCCCTAGTCACCAACTCCATGCAGAATAGGACCTGTCTACAACCACTCTTTGCCTTCTGTGGGCAAGCCAATTCTGGATCCACAAAGCAGGGTCCCAGGATTGCTACCTGTGCCGCATGCTAGTGAGGTTAGACATAGGAAGATAATGCAGCAAAGGAGTTGGTGCAGGAGGGAGGGCTTCATGTTTCTGGACAATTGGGTCTTGTTCCAGGGAAGGTGGCACCTTTTCCGACGGGACGGGTTGCACCTGAACTGAAGGGGGACTAATATCCTTGCGGGAAGGTTTGCTAGTGCTGCTCCGGGGGGGAGGGAGGTTTAAGCTAAATTTGCAGGGCGGAGGGGAACCAGAGTGTTAGAGCAGATAGTGAGGTGGAGGAGGATATAGGTCGTGCGAGAACTGCAGGTACAGTTCATGGAGTAAAGCCAGATCTAACATATAAAGAGGCTTTGAGGAGAGAGAAACAGAATGAAGGGTGTAAAGGTAGTAAGGTAGAAGGGCTAAAATGTGTGTACTTCAATGCAAGAAGCATCAGGAACAAAGGTGATGAACTGACAGCTTGGATACATACATGGAATTATGATGCGGTGGCCATTACAGAGACTTGGCTGGCACCAGGGCAGGAATGGATTCTGAATATTCCTGGATTTCAGTGCTTTAAAAGGGATACAGAGGGGGGGAGAAAGGGGAGGAGGGGTGGCATTACTGGTCAGGGATACTATTACAGCTACAGAAAGGATGGGTAATGTAGCAGGATCCTCTTTTGAGTCAGTATGGGTGGAAGTCAGGAACAGGAAGGGAGCAGTTACTCTTTTGGGAGTATTCTATAGGCCCCCTGGTAGCAGCTGAGATACAGAGAAGCAGATTGAAATACTTGAAATACTTTATACTTTATTGTCACCAAACAATTGATACTAGAACGTACAATCATCACAGCGATATTTGACTCTGCGCTTCCTGCTCCCTGGATTACAAATATAAAATATTTAAATTATTAAAAATAATAATAATTAGTAAATATTAAACATTTAAATTATAAATCATAAATAGAAAATAGAAAAAGGGAAAGTAAGGTTGAGCAAAAAGTAATGAGAGGCAGGTACCAATATTTGGAGGGTACGGCCCAGATCCGGGTCAGGATCCGTTCAGCAGTCTTATCACAGTTGGAAAGAAGCTGTTCCCAAATTTGGCCGTATGAGTCTTCTCCCGGAGGGAAGAGGGATGAAAAGTGTGTTGGCTGGGTGGGTCGTGTCCTTGATTATCCTGGCAGCACTGCTCCGACAGCGTGCAGTGTAAAGTGAGTCCAAGGACGGAAGATTGGTTTGTGTGATGTGTTGCTCCGTGTTCACGATCTTCTGCAGCTTCTTTCGGTCTTGGCAGGACAAATTCCATACCAGGTTGTGATGCACCCTAGAAGAATGCTTTCTACGGTGCATCTATAAAAATTAGTGAGGGTTTTAGGGGACAGGCCAAATTTGTTTAGTTTTACACAGCCTTTGGGGCACTGGTGCTCAGAGTTATTGTAGAGGAGAGCTTGTCCCCTATTTTTACAGCCTGGGTCCTGTCTGTGAGGAAGTTGAAGATCCAGCTGCAGATCTGAGTGCTAAGGCCCAGGTTCCGGAGCTTAGGAATCAGTTTATTTGGAATGATGGTATTAAAGGCAGAGCTGTAGTCAATGAAAAGGAGCCTTACGTATACATCTTTATTCTCCAGGTGTTCTAAGGAGGAATGTAGGGCCAGAGAGATGGCATCTGCCGTTGACCTGTTGCTCCGGTAGGTGAATTGCAAAGCGTAAAGGTTGACCGGTAGGCTGTGGTTGATGTGTGCCATAACCAATCTCTCGAAGCACTTCATAGCAATTGATGTCAGAGCCACAGGTCGATAGTCATTCAAGCATGCCACATTGCTCTTCTTCGACACCAGGATTATTGTTGCTTATCTCTCTCTCACACTTTACACTGCTCTCTCTCACACTTTACACTGCTCTCTCACACACTTTACACTGCTCTCTCTCTCTCTCACACTTTACCCTGCTCTCTCACTCACACTTTACACTGCGCTCTCTCTCACACTTTACACTGCTCTCTCACTCACACTTTATACTGCGCTCTCTCTCACACTTTACACTGCTCTCTCTCTCACACTTTACCCTGCTCTCTCTCACACTTTACACTGCTCTCTCTCTCACACTTTACCCTGCTCTCTCTCACACTTTACACTGCTCTCTCTCTCACACTTTACCCTGCTCTCACTCACACTTTACACTGCGCTCTCTCTCACACTTTACACTGCTCTCTCTCTCACACTTTACACTGCTCTCTCTCACACTTTACACTGCTCTCTCTCTCACACTTTACACTGCTCTCTCTCACACTTTACACTGCTCTCTCTCTCACACTTTACCCTGCTCTCTCTCACACTTTACCCTGCTCTCTCTCACACTTTACACTGCTCTCTCTCACACACTTTACACTGCTCTCTCTCTCACACTTGACACTGCTCTCTCTCTCACACTTTACACTGCTCTCTCTGACACTTTACACTGCTCTCTCTCACACTTTACACTGCTCTCTCTCACACTTTACACTGCTCTCTCTCTCACACTTTACACTGCTCACTCTCTCTCACACTTTACACTGCTCTTTCTCTCACACTTTACCCTGCTCTCTCTCACACTTTACACTGCTCTCTCTCACACACTTTACACTGCTCTCTCTCACACTTCACACTGCTCTCTCTCACACACTTTACACTGCTCTCTCTCTCACACTTTACACTGCTCTCTCTCTCATACTTTACCCTGCTCTCTCTCACACTTTACACTGCTCTCTCTCTCACACACTTTACACTGCTCTCTCTCTCACACTTTACACTGCTCTCTCTCACACTTTACACTGCTCTCTCTCTCACACTTTACACTGCTCTCTCTCACACTTTACACTGCTCTCTCTCTCACACTTTACCCTGCTCTCTCTCACACTTTACCCTGCTCTCTCTCACACTTTACACTGCTCTCTCTCACACACTTTACACTGCTCTCTCTCTCACACTTGACACTGCTCTCTCTCTCACACTTTACACTGCTCTCTCTGACACTTTACACTGCTCTCTCTCACACTTTACACTGCTCTCTCTCACACTTTACACTGCTCTCTCTCTCACACTTTACACTGCTCACTCTCTCTCACACTTTACACTGCTCTTTCTCTCACACTTTACCCTGCTCTCTCTCACACTTTACACTGCTCTCTCTCACACACACTTTACACTGCTCTCTCTCACACTTCACACTGCTCTCTCTCACACACTTTACACTGCTCTCTCTCTCACACTTTACACTGCTCTCTCTCTCATACTTTACCCTGCTCTCTCTCACACTTTACACTGCTCTCTCTCTCACACACTTTACACTGCTCTCTCTCTCACACTTTACACTGCTCTCTCTCACACACTTCACACTGCTCTCTCTCACACACTTTACACTGCTCTCTCTCTCACACTTTACACTGCTCTCTCTCTCACACTTTACACTGCTCTCTCTCTCACACTTTACCCTGCTCTCTCTCACACTTTACACTGCTCTCTCTCTCACACTTTACACTGCTCTCTCTCTCACACTTTACACTGCTCTCTCTCTCACACACTTTACACTGCTCTCTCACACACTTTACACTGCTCTCTCTCACACCTTACACTGCTCTCTCTCACACTTTACACTGCTCTCTATCTCTCACTTTACACTGCTCTCTCTCTCACACTTTACACTGCTCTCTCTCTCACACTTTCACTCTTCAGTCTCATTCTCTCCTGCTATAAGCTGCACAGACTCTTAATCAACACACACAAAATGGTTGAAGAACTCAGCTGATCAGGCAGCATCTATGGAAATGAATAATCAGTTGACGTTTTGGGCTGGCACCCTTCTTCAGAACTGGAAAGGAAGAGGGAAGACGCTAGGATAAAAAAGGCAGAGAGAGGGGAAGGAGGATTGCTAGAAAATGATAGGTGAAGCTAGGTGAATGGAAAGGACTGGATAAGAAGAAATCTAACAGGAGCGAAGAGATGACTGTAGAAGGAAAGGAAGCGGGGGGGGGGTGGTCCGTGGGAAAGTGACAGGCCGAAGCAGTGAGGGGACGGGAAAATTTTTATTACTGGATATTTTTTACAGTCTTTTTATCTTTCCCTCTCATTAAACCATTTCTCCCTCCTCTCCACATCCAGCTATTTGAGTGCTAATGTTATCACTATCCACTCTCCGCATTGCGTTCTATCTCCTTACAACTTTTACCAATGTGTTTCTCTCCACACTGACTCTACCACTTTCTGCTTTTCCTGGTCAACATATCCCTGAATCCTTCAATATCTGTCAGATTTTTAAACATTTATTTTCACTTCAGCGTAACACTTTGTTCTCTAAAAGATGAGGTGGATAGTTTCTTCGAACTTTGGATTTGTTTCTGTTTTCACTGTGATTTTAAAGGCATCCGTTAGTCTTGCGAGACCATGGATCTGCGCCTGGAAAGTCTTCACTCTCCAGGGCACAGGCCTGGGCGAGGTTGAATGGAAGACCAGCAGTTGCCCATGCTGCAAGTCTCCCCTCTCCATGACACCAATGTTGTCCAAGGGAAGGGCATTAGGACCCATACAGCTTGGCACCGGTGTCGTCGCAGAGCAATGTGTGATTAAGTGCCTTGCTCACGGACACAACAGGTTCCCTCGGCTGGGGCTCGAACTCCTGACCTTCAGGTCACTAGTCCAATGCCTTAACCACTTGGCCACGTGCCCATCACTGTGATGTTATGCACAGAATCCTACTGGTCTTGTACTTATTAACAGTGGCATTATAATGATTTACTGGAGATGAACTACAAGCCATCAGTGGATGGGGGATCAATGTGATCTCTAGTGACATTGTTCTGACCAAATATTTTAATTTCTAACGTTTAATTTTGCACATTATTTTGAACTTTGAAAATGTTAAGATAATTGACCCTTCATTTCTTTTCCATGGATGCTGCCTGTCCTGCTGAGTTCCTCCAGCATTTTGTGTGTACTACTCTGGATATCCATCATCTGCAGAAACAATCACTTATCTTCAAAAATTGAATGGGCTGTTTTTTTTTGGCCACAGATTTCAAACACTTCCAGAGCCTACAAGCTTCCTTTCAGAGGGAACGGTCATCAGAGAATAATCACAAAGCATTATTATGGATTTGCTTCTGACTAGGTTTAACATTGAATTACAGATATATAAATAGTTATTTGTTCTGTCCTTTTTTACACCAAATATGGTCTATACTTTGGGTTCCTGTCAGAAAATGAAAAGAAGGAAATACATCACTCTTTAAAGAGAAAGATTGTGTGGGCATAGGTATACCGTGAGCATACAGTAATCTGCAAAGGTCATAAACAGTGCCCCCCTCCCCCCCGCACCGGGAGTTTTCATCTTTTATTGTTTTACAACATTGAATCAGTGGGTTTAATTTGGCTTTTTTTTGATATTCAGTGACTTGAAAATTTTATTGTATCCAACTCCTGACTTGTGCTTTTCAATAACCTTTTCACAGAGTTGTTTAGAGTGTTCTTTTGTCTTCATGGTGTAGTTTTTCCCCAGGATACTGACTCACCAGCAGTTGACCCTTCCAGAGACCGGTGTATTTTCACTACAGTCAATTGAAACACCTTGACTGCACACAGGCCTCCAAAAACAAATCTCCATTTAACCAGCTCTGTGACTTCCAAAACCAATTGACAGCACCAGTGATTACTTGGTGTCTCACATTAAGGGGGAGGGGTGAATACTTACACAATCAGTTATTTATGTTTTATATTTGTAATTAATTTAGATCACTTTGCAGCGATCTGTTTTCACTTTGCAATTAGCCTGCAGGCATTTCATCAGCAGTCGAGGTAACATTCTCAGTGCAGAGTTTTTGGTGTTTCTGTCTGGGACTGCTCACATTTAGGTAGGAGTCCATTGCTTGCCTCGGTCCTGATTGGCTACCCCTCCAGCTGAACTTGAATTACTGTCAGCATCCTGTAAACTTGAACCAGTCTGGCCATTCTCCTCCGACCTCGCTCATTACCAGGCATTTTCAGCCACAGAACTGCTGCTTACTGGATGTTTCTGGGAGCTTTCTTTACACAATTCTCTGTAAACTCTAAAAAGCCTTGAAAGGATTCATTCACTGCCTTCCAAAAATTCAACTGGGTGGCTGAGGAACATTTCTTAACATTTGTAAAATATATATTTATACAATACAACAAACTACAAAATCAAGAAAGACACATAAATCAATTCGTGACCTTTTATTTTTGACCAGAACATTGAAACTTCAGCAGTGATAAATGCCTTTTAATTGATAACACCTCAAAATCCACACCTCAAATTTACTCCAAATTTTGATTCTATTCTCCAAAATCTTTGATAGTTTTGAAAGTTAAGATACTGACTGACACCGGAGAAAGCAATAACATTGCCTGTTTTCTATGATACAGAAAGAAAGGGATCACATCATATTTTACATTAGTGTCACTAGTACTATTTCCTCTTCATCATACTCAATCCCAAAACAATGCTAAAAGAGAGCTTTTGCTGGCTTGATTTTACCTCTTCTGAGCAGAAAATCAGAGATAGCAGTTGGCATGTAGGAGAGAGGAATCCAAAAAATCTTTGCATCGATTCCAGCAGAGTACCGAGTACGAGGATGAAGAGAAATCAGAGCATGATTCAGGCACCACACCACTTTCATCAAATCTGGGTTGAGTTGCTTCTCCACTTTGGTTGTCAGGATTAAATAGACTGTAAAACAATATGAAAAGTACATTTAAAGAAAATTGTTTTTCAACTATGATATTGATAAGCACCATATATAACAGACGGCAGAGTATTAGAGATACATATTGTTTGCACAAAGGAAAGGTGAAGTGTTTTCAGATAGATTTTATTTTCCTAGGAGTCTGCTAATTTTTGTGATGAGTTGTTGACTTGTGCAGTAAAGGCTCACTCTCGGTGTTATGTTTTGTAACTCCAAACCAGGAAGATCTGGGAGTCCGAAACAAGACCACAAGACATAGGAGCAGAATGAGGCCGTCTGGCCCATCGGGTTTGCTCCGCCATTCAATCATGGTGGATCCTTTTTTCTCCTCCTCAACCCAGTTCCCAGCCTCCTTCTTATAACCTTTGATGCCATGTCCAATCAAGAACCTATCAATCTCTGCCTTAAATACACCCAGCAACCTGGCCTCCATAGCTGCAAGTGGTAACATGATTACAGTGAATGGCGGTGCTGGCTCGACGGGCCGAATGGCCTACTCCTGCACCTATTGTCTATTGTAACAAATTCACCACACTGGTGAAATGTGGTCTGACTCTGAGCTTACTTTTAGCGAGGCGCACGTGCATCGTGTGGTAGCGTGATGACATTTGTAATTGCCATAGTTTTACATTTTTACAAAACGGTTTAATCAATCAATATATACACAAGATTACTCAAATATTGTTGAAATAGACAACAACCTGTATGCTCTCACAAGAGGAAACAGGTGGAGTTCCTGCCTCTTCTCCAAGAAATGGTTCTTGCTACCTGAAATCAAACAGGAAGTCCCTGACAGACCTCAACGTTTATATCTCCAGCCTCTCACTCCAATAAAATCCCATTTTATTACTCCTCGTGTCTCTTGTAACCCAGGTGACTGAGGAAGAATTTAATGGATTCTTTCTCTTCGATTGATGCTGGGTATATCGGCTTCCCCTCCCTTCTGGGAGACTGCATGCAGCTGCTGCTAGTGGGCTGGCGGTTTGAGGAACTGGGATGCAACCATGCAATCTAGAATGAATGGACCATCTGTACTCCTTATCACATTCATTTTGCATTATTACGATATATAGAATTACTGAAACTGTGTGTATTAACGCCCCAAATTGTGGTTCCATTCTCTGAAATCTTTGACAGTTTAAAATCAAGATTCCTGACTCACACCACCGAAAGGGATAATGTGGCCTATTTTCTACGATACAGGAAGAAAGGAATTTTTAAATGAAATTTTACATCAGTGTCACTATAGACTATCTACTATTGTGTCAATAGTTTAAAGTCTACAGACACAGCAGTAAATAAGGTTGAAAGAGTACAGAGAAAATTTACAAGGATGTTGCCAGCTTTGGAAGACCTGAGTTATAAGAAAGTATTAAATGAGTTAGGACTTTATTCCTTGGAGCATAAAAGATTGAGAGCAGATTTGGTATACAAAATTAGGAGGGGTACATGTCGGGTAAATGCAAGCAGGCTTTTTCCCACTGAGGTTGGGTGGGACTGCAACCAGAGGTCATGGGTTAAGAGTGAAAAGTGAAAAGTTTAGAGGGAACCTGAGGGTTGTAAAAGTGTGGAGCAAGCTGTCAGCACAAGTGATAACGTTGCTTGTTTCTGGTATGTTACAGTAAAATATGCTTGAAACATATTGGAAATGTTGAAATATTTCTAATATTTATGCTAATTTGATATGATTTTGATTGAAATTGGTTAATCAAAGACAACACCTGTGTATGACTCACACAGTTGTACTGGGTACAGAGTGAAATGGGGCTAATTTGAGTTCTCTTGCAAAATTCTGCTGTAACAATTCTATGATTCATTTGATTATGAAATTCAAAACATTCAAAATATGCAGGTAGTATTTTGTATTTTCATCTTTTAACTTTCAGATCCTGGCTTGAGATTGTAGTGCTGTGTTGGTCATACTTGAGATTAGAACTTGAACAACTTCCTGAGCAAGAGGAAAAGAGACCACAGGCTGCAGGCAACTGTGCAATTATTGAGCTGCGAATGCTATTATGAATTCATCGCAAGCAGTGGGTCTTCGAACCGGCTGTGCGGCCTGGCGCCTTGCTATCTCCAGGATCTGCCTGCAAGACTTGTGCCATCAGGTATGGCCCTGTAGACGACCCGGTTCCTCCCTGATATCTCCAACTGAAGCGTCATGGGAGACTGAAATATTGGAACAGAGAACAGCGTGTGCTGCTGTCGGAAGAAGGATCCTGTACTCCATCCATCCTCTAACCTCACCCCTCCATGGTGAGTACAGAGTTGTCAGGGTGCTTGGAGAAGTTACTTGGCACATTGCAACATCGAAACAGTAAGCTGGTATTCTCAGGTCTCATTGTTGCAGGATCTCTTTCTCTCTCTCTCTCTCTCTCTCTCTCTCTCTCTCTCTCTCTCTCTCTCTCTCCCCCCCCTTCTCTTTCTTCCTCTCGCCCCTCTCTCTCTCTCTCTCTCTCTCCCCCTCTCTCTTCTCTCTTCTCTCTCCTCTCTCTCTCTCCCTCTCGCCCCTCTCTCTTCCCTCCCTCCCTCGATGGAGGGAGAGAGAAAACCTGCCTGAGAAACCGAAGTGCTGATTATGGACTGTAGGCTTTCATGGGACTCTAGATCCGGGTCTTCCTGGGGGCTTTTGCTATTGCTTGTGTAACATTCAGTTATATTGGCTCGTGTATGTCTAGGGGAAATCCAGCCCAGCACCCGCCTCAACACTCCCCACAGGGTTGGTTGCCGCCCGAATCAATCACAAACATCAATCATCAGCCAGCACACCCAGTAAATTTTAACAAATACACTTTATAGATATTACTAATTCTATGACATTAATATACATTTGATACAGAGAGGAAAGTAATGAAAAAAAAGGCGCCAACACTTATCAAAGTCCAAGTTCTTTGCGCGCTACATTGGAGCTCAATTCGACTTCAGACGACCACCCGAATTCCGTCGACTCACGGCTCGGGACCACCCTGAGTGATCGACCGGAGCCTCTCCACACGTCCGCGGTCTTCTTCGTCTCTCCTCCGACTCCCCGCCAAAACTCAGTCCACAGTCATATCATACAGCATGGTATCCGAAAACAAAACGATACATAACCACCCATTGGCTAATAGAACCCTGTTATCTCATTTTAAAGTAAAACGACTGTTAGCGCAAACTCTCTTCAGCGTTAAAGCACAACAAAGCCGCATTCCCCAGATTAACATAACAAAGTCGCCATTTTAAATGTAACAAAACAAAGACCCCGTACACTTGCATGATGGGAGGGTGGTGGGGTGGGGAGGGAGAGGAAATCAGTGCCTCAGCTGCTGCTTGTGCATGGAAGGTGTGAAGGAGTGGCTGGGCTTTACGTTTCTGATGTTTCTATCATTCATTCTTTGGGTTTTATTGTTTTGTGAATATCTGTGAAGGATAAGATTTCAGGCTGTATACATTCTCTATATTAAGTTGGACCAATTCATTTGAACAATTTATATATAAACATAAAAAACTAATAAAGATGGATTTTGCATTTTCTACACTATTGTGCTATCTACAGGTGAAGCATAGCAGTGGATGAATAATATTTATTGAGACAAGCTTCCTTTAGGTAATGTATCCATTTGGATCACAAGTTCATAATTGGATATCTTTAATTAAAAACATCTAAATATATATAAGATAAAAACAACTAACCTTTATCCATGTAATCATGCCCATATTCTTCTTGTACATCTGGCGGTAACTTACTCCACAGCCTGTTCATTTCCTGCCCTATGTCGTCGATATTAGTCATGGGTGTTTTGAAAAAACCTGGCTCAATACAAGCTACTTTCACTCCAAAACACTTCATATCTCTCCTGCAAAATTACAAAATAAAACCATCATGTTGTTACAAACTTTTATCTATTGGCTTTTGTTTTCTAAGTCCTTTTTTATTTTATGTATTATAATGTTCAAGCTGCTTTAAATGATAGACTATGAGGGGACCCAGTCAATCTTTTATGAAGTAATAATAATAATAAAGTTATACAGCATTTTTCCTACAGAAGATGTAATTCCAGGTGACTTACAAAGAGTAAAGATTAAAAATGAAAATAAAATACAAAATGATGTTCATTAAAAAGAAGGTTGAATAAACAGGTAACACACACAAAATGCCAGAGGAACACAGCAGGCCAGCCAGCATCTATGGAAAGATGTACAGTCGCTATTTCTGGTTGAGATTTCTGTCTTAAGTGTTTCCAGCGATCTGACCTCCACAGCCATATGAGGCAATAAATTTCACAGATTAACCACTCTCTGGCTAATGAAATTCCTCCTCATCTCTGTTGTAAATGGACGTTCCTCTATTCTGAGGCTGTGTCCTCTAGTCTTAAACTCCTCCACCACAGGAAACGCCTCCGCATACTTCCTGTCCAGGCCCTTCAACAATCAATATTTCAATGAGATCACCCCTTAATCTTCTGAATTTCAGTGAATAGACATCTGGAGCCAGCAAACACTCCTCATATGACAAACCCTTCAATCCCAGAATCATTTTTGTGATCCTTCTTTGAACCCTCCAATATCAGCAAATTTTATCTTAGATAAGGGGCTTAAAACTGCTCACAGTACACCAAGTGAGGCCTCACCAATGTTTTATAAAACCTCAATTACATCCTTGCTTTGTATTCTAGTCCTCTCGAAATGTATGTGAACATTACATTTTCCATCCTCACCACAAACTCAAATAAAAAATTAACCTTTATGGAACACACATCAAAGTTGCTGGTGAACGCAGCAGGCCAGGCAGCATCTGTAGGAAGAGGTGCAGTCGACGTTTCAGGCCGAGACCTGAAACTTCGTTAATCCTGACGAAGGGTCTCGGCCTGAAACGTCGGCTGCAGTTAGTCCTGACGAAGGGTCTCGGCCTGAAACGTCGACTGCATCTCTTCCTACAGATGCTGCCTGGCCTGCTGCGTTCACCAGCAACTTTGATGTGTGTTGCTTGAATTTCCAGCATCTGCAGAATTCCTGTTGTTAACCTTTATGGAATCTTGCATGAAATCCCTTTGCACCTCAAATTTTTGTATTTTCTCTCCATTTAGAAAATAGTCTTCCCTTTTATTTCTTCTCCCAAAGTGCATGACGATTCACTTACCAGCACTGTATACCATCTGCCAATTCTTTGCCCATTCTCTTCATCTGTCTAAGTCCTTCTGTTGCCTCTCATCTTCCTCAAAACTACCTGCCCCTCCATGTATCTACATATCGTCTGCAAACCTGGCCACAAAGCCATCAATTCTGTTATACAAATCATAGATATATAACGTAAAAAAGCTGTCCCAACACATACTCCAGTTATACACCACTGGTCACTGGCAGACAACTGGAAAAAGCTTGCATTATTCCCACTATTTCCCTCTTGCCAATCAACCACTGCTTTATCCACATGAGTATCTTTCCTGTAATACCATGGGCTCTTAGCTTCTGAAGCAGCCACATGTGTGGCAACTTGTTAAAGGCTTTCAGAAAATCCAAGTATTCAACATCCACTAATTCTCCTTTATCTATCCTGCTTGTTATTTCTTCAAAGAATTCCAACAGATTTGTCAGGGAAGTTTTTCACCTAAGGACACCATGCTGACTTCAGCCTATTTTATCATGTGTTTCCAAGTACACTGAAACTACATCCTTAAGAATCAACTCCAACATCTTCCCAACCACTGAGGTCAGACTAACTGGCCTACAGTTTCCATTGTTCTCCCTCCTCCCTTCTGGAAGAGTGGAGTGACATTTGCAATTTTCCATTCCTCCAAAACCATGCCAGAATCAATTGGTTCCTGAAAGATCATTAGTAATGCCTCCAGAATCTCTTCAGCTACCTCTTTCAGAATGCTGGGGTATATACCAACTGGTCCAGGTCAGTTAGCTACCTTCAGACCTTTCAGTTTCCCAAGAACTTTCTCCTTAGTAATGACAACTTCACTCACTTCTATCCCCTGACATTCTCAAACCTCTGACATACTGCTAGTGTCTTCGACAGGGAAGACTGATGCAAAATACTCATTCAGTTCATCAGGCATTTCCTTCTTCCCCCATCACTACCATAGAGTCTAAATGGAAGAGGAAATATACAAGCACTCTGGTCCCTGACTCCAGCCACAAAGATGACAAATTTCCAGGCCCCTGGTGCTCTGGTCCCCAAGCCCTGGTACCAGATCTTGGCTCAGGGCTCACTCTCAGTTCCTGGCTGATATTCTGCAGCAGGAGCAAGTCGGATAGTGAACCACCAGGATTCCCGAAAAACAAAATGCCAGATTAAAAGAACTCTGCTCTATTATGTTGATACATAAACAGAAGTATCAAGGAGAGCATCTTAATTTCAAACTCACCTGAGACTGTCATTGAAAGCTTCTACACCAAATTTAGAGATGCAATATGGTCCACTTACAGGGCTGATCCTTCCAAATACACTTGCAATATTCACTATTCTGCCTCGTGCCCGCTTTATCAGTGGAAGTACACTCAGTGTGACCTCAATAAGTCCAACCAGGTTGACATTCAACACGGCTCTGTAATCATCTATCATAAGCCAGTCAACAGGTACAGTGGCGTTCATGATGCCAGCACTGTTAACCAGCCCCCAGAGTCCTATAATTGTTGAAATGAACAAAAAAAAAATTTAATGTCAGATTACCCTTTATTATAATTGATTGGCCCCTAATAGTGTCTTGTGATTTCACACATAAAACCCACATTGAAGCCAAAAAAAATTATATTTTTATATATATACACACACACACACACACACACACACACGCACTTATATGCAGTCCAGATACAAAACGTTAATGCTGTTGCCCTAGTGTTACAGGTTCATCATGCTCCTTGTCTTATATTTAAATTCTTGGTGGAGTAATGGATGAATAGTAACTATTAAAGTGTTTAATTAATTTAGAAGTGTTGGTGCGTGGCCAAGAGGTTAAGATGTCAGTCTGGTGATCTGAAGGTCGCTAGTTTGAGCCTAAGCTGAGGCAGCGTGTTGTGTCCTTGAGCAAGACACTGAACCACACATTGCTCTGCGACGACACCGGTGCCAAGCTTTATCGGCCCTAGTGCCCTTCCCTTGGACAATATCTGTGGCGTGGAGTGGGGAGACTAGCAGCATGGGCAACTGCCAGTCTTCCAGACAACCTTGCCCAGGCCTGCGCCCCGGAACCTTCCAAGGCGCAAATCCATGGTCTCACGAGACTAACGGATGCCTATTATAATTGATTTAGAAGGATCAGTTGAACACTGTGTTAATGAACACATATTGCTTGAATAAAAATCAGGCTTGAGAACAAAAGATCAAAGAGTTTGACTGTTTCTGGGTCTCTCTATGCTTATCACACTTGTATTTACTGGGGTGCCTTTCACTGATTTTTTGTACTTTGCACTGACTGGAAGTCACGATCAGAGCTTGGACCCAGGGGTGGTTTCATGAGTGAGTCGAAATTCGGAGCTCCCCCTGACACAGCAACAAGTAGTATCTAAGAATCGTGAGCTCTGAAATCTTTGTATTTTGTGTGCTTTATTTGTGCTTTCTATTTTATGAAAATAAATAGGCTTAAATTACTTTATTGTTCTTGTATGCTTGTTAGCACATCTCCTGGAAACACAGATTGTTTGGGTCTAATCAACCAAACCCACTACACTCGCTCAAAAGACTGCAAGTGCCACAGATCAAAAGGATGCCAGGAATTTAATGGAACTGACTCGCACTAGATGCAGGGACACCTTTTCTGCCTTCACTCAAGAGCTTTCCCCGTTTCCTTAAGCTAGGCAGATAGGTAGACTCCATTCCCGGTGTAGTTATAGTTTGAAGACTGTTTTAATGATCACCAATGTATCACAGTATACAAGGAGCTGAGTGAAAAGACAGTATTTTAGGCATTCTCACAAAAGACGGATTCAAATATTGATCAAAACTCCTTTGACTCCGAACAAAGTGCTTCCTGCTTCAGAATGGTCAATCTGATGATGACGGTTAGTTGCTAACAACACAAATAAAAGTAATCAACAACAGCTGCAAACTTACAATTAGGCATTGAGAGCTCGTCGCTAGAAATAAAACAGCAAACTAAATGGGTGGGGTGGGAGGGGGTGGACATAACAGTACCTCCACCCTCCAGAATCAGAAAGACAGGTGTGTTAAGAGGGCCTGAAGGATCACTGGGGACCCGAGTCACCCCAACTCACAAACGGTTCCAGCTGCTACCATCCGGGAAGCGGTACCGTAGCATAAAAGCCAGGACCAACAGGCTCCGGGACAGCTCCTTCCACCAGGCAATCAGATGAATTAATTCATGCTGATACAATCCTATTTCTATGTTACACTGATTGTCCTGTTGTATATACTATTTATTATAAATTACCATAAATTGCACATTTAGACGGAGACATAACAAAGATCTTTACTCATGTATATGAAGGATGTAAGAAATAAAGTCAATTCAATTCAAAAGTCTAAGAAATAAATTTAATCACGACAGTGGATTCCAATTAATTGAGCCATCGGTTAATCAGTCTCCTATTTGACACAAAGAATAAAAACAGAAAATCGAGAAAACAGCCAGGATGCCCTTTATTTGGAACATCATGATATTTAATTGGGACAGGAGACTGTTGCTGAGCTGTTCCTAATTAGAGTCAGTTAACTGATGGTTTGTCTCTTTCTTTGTATACCTTTTAAACTATTTCCATGAAACTTTGACTTAATTGTGGTACCCACTTACCTGAGCCAAAATGTGCTGTTCCTGATGTGTCCTAACCAACCAGAAATCAAATCAGAACAGTCATTCCAAAGACAACACGGAATTCAATCAACCTACATGAAATGCCAGCAATACTCTTAAGAGCATGGAAACCATGTCTAACAAAGGATTCATTTATTGAGATACAGTGTGAACAGTCCTTTGCGCCCCTTAAACCCACACCACTCAGAACTCCCCCGATTTAACCCTAGCCTAATCACAGGACAATTTACAATGACCAGTTCACCTACCAACCAGTACTTCTTTGGACCGTGAGAGGAAATGGAGTCACCCAGAAGAAACCCACATGTACACGGCCAGTACGTAGAAACTCTTACAAGCAGAGGCGGGAAGTGAACCAGGGTCAACTGTATTGTAAAGTGCTGTGCTAAACACTACACCACCGTGGATCTCCTGCCACAGGAGGCAGAGCAGAGGGGGATAACATGATGTCCCTTTAGATTCAATATGCTGGATGGCATTCTGCTCCTTTGCCTGATGGTCTTATGAAAACATCTGTGCAAACTGTAACAGAGCTAATGCTTCAGAACAAAGACCCTTCATCAGAAGCAGGTCAATGAGAGAATAAATTGGCTTTCAGTCACAGAGGGGATTGGAAAGGCATGGAATTGGCAGTAGTAATATCTGTACATTTGCATGCTCCTGAATCAGTGATTGTGTGCCTTCAGGCTTCTGTGCGTCCTCCCTGATGGTAGGAACGAGAACGAAGCATAACCTGGGTGGTGGGAGTCCTTAATGATGGATGCCATCTTTTTGAGACATCGCTCTCTGAAGGTGTCCTGGGTACTACGGAGTCTAGTGCCATGATGGAGTTGACTAAGTTCACAACTCTTTGCAGCTTGTTTCAATCCTGTGCAGTAGACCCTGCCCCCCCGCCACCTCAATACCAGACAGTGATGGAACCAGTTAGAATGCTTTCCATGGTACATTTGTGAGTGTTCTGGGTAACATAAAATTCTCCTTGACCTCCTAATGAAATATAGTTGCTGCACTTAATACTCCAAATGTGACCCAACTACTGTTTTACATGCTTCAACATGAACTCCCAATTTGTACACTCAATGCCCTTCTGCTATCTTTACCACCTCGTCCACCCATGTTGCCACTTTTAGGGAGTTATGCACCTGCACCCCAAAATCCAACTGAAAGCTTGTGTTCTTAATGGTCCTATCATTTACTTTCCCCTTGCGTTTGACCTTCTAAAATGCAACACCTTCAATTCGTCCAATGGTGGGGGAGCCTAGGGCCAGAAGGCACAGCCTCAGAATAGAGCGCTATATATTTAGGATGAAGGTGTGGAGGAATTTCTTTAGCCAGAGAGTGGTGAATCCGTGGAATTCATTGTCATGGGCGGCTGTGAAGGCCAAGTGGTTGGATATATTTAAGGCAAAGATTGATGCATTCTTGACTAGTCAGGGCATGAAAGGTTATGGGGAGAAGGCAGGAGGTTGGGGCTGAGAGGGAAATGGATCAGCATTGATGGAATAACAGAGCAGACCCAGTGGGCTACATGGCCAAATTCTGCTCCTATGTCTTATGGAATTCATATTGAATTTTACACACAGGATTAATTCCATGAACATGCCTGTCCCAAGCCTTTTAAGGTGACTTTTCTTTTTTTGTTGCTATTATGATACATGAGTTTCACTTGAAAGGCTAGCATTTGCCTTCCAAGTTGATCACCTCTTCATAAAGACATCACTTTTTTATCACTTTTTTATCTTCTCTATTTGGTTTTGCATTGTACTGCTGCCAGAAATTTGACAAATTTATCAACATAAGCCAATCATATTAAAACTGATTTGATTACTGAAGATTTTGAAAACGCTTTTACTGCATTACATTTTTTGAACATATGGTGATACCACATGTCA
The DNA here is from genome assembly GCF_030028105.1 of Mobula birostris. Lineage (NCBI taxonomy): Eukaryota > Metazoa > Chordata > Chondrichthyes > Myliobatiformes > Myliobatidae > Mobula > Mobula birostris. The sequence continues at coordinate 186,067,553 of NC_092375.1, forward strand.
TGTGTAAGAACATGATTGGACAAAGTTATGAGCATGCGTAGAAATGAGAGAATGATCTAGAAACTGTATGTTAAAGACGTGCTTGCTGTTGTAAATAAAAGTTCTAGCTTTAATTCTTCCAGAATATGGTTTGTTCTTTTAACTCACGGTACATATAAAGAACACACCATGGTATCAGAAGTCGGTCTGGAAGATTAATTCGTTTCACTAACACGGGAGAAGCAAAGATAATCGAACAAAAAGAGCGCAAACTTTTCCGTTGTTTACTAACAGCTTTAAAAATGGATGTTCTGCAACCCCCATCAACGCTTCAGCTGACTGGAAACGTAGCTGAAAATTGGAAAAGATTTAAACAGCATTTTGAAATTTATTTATTGGCGATCGGAGCAGAAAATAAAACAGAAAAACGAAAGCAGCGATCCTACTCCATGCAATAGCGGATGAGAAAATGGAGATAATTTGAATCCAAGAGTGATAATCAACAAATTTGAAGCATTTTGTATACCAAAGGGTAATGTGACATACGAGCACTACAATTTTTTCAAATGTCAGCAGGGACCTGGTCAAACGATTGATCAATTTGTTAGGGAGTTGAGAAACCACAGTAAAAGATGCGAGTTTGCAGAGCTTACAGACTCTCTCATTAAAGACAGAACTGTTTGCAGCGTTCTGGATAATGGTCTGAGAGAAAGACTATTAGAACTAGATTTGAATTTGGAAAAAGCAGTGGCACTCTGCAAAGCTTCTGAGACCGTGATGTCACAGGCTAAAGAGCTTTTTATTGAGAACTGCAATGTACACATGGTACGCAAACGTATTAGAAAAAATAATACAACGGCAACGAAACCGACAGAGAACAAGACGTCATCTGAAAGAAAAAAAACTTTGTGATCGCTGTGGGCGGGAGCACTGACCTAAAAAGTGTCCAGCATATCAGAAAATGTGCAACAACTGTGGTAACAGTAATCATTTTTCACGCTGTTGCAGAAGTAAAAACGAAATAAAACACGTAAATGCAGTGCTTGAAAATGAACTCGAGAAGCTTTATATAGATGTGCTTTGTGAAAACAAAGGAAGTAAGAATGACTAGACTTTGCCATTGCAAGTGAACCAAAACATTATTCTGTTTAAATTAGATACTGGAGCACAAGTAAATGTTCTTGCAGAATTTGAGATTAATGCATTAAAGCCAAGACCAAAGTTACATCAGACAAATATAAAAGTGACTGGGTATTCAGGTGCAGATATTCCAGTTAAAGGAACATGTGTGGCAAAAGTATCACACAAAAATATTGAGCACATACTTTCATTTGTGGTAGTGCCAAAATATGTACTGAATTTGGTAAAAAGAGTCTTAGTCTTGGACAGTGATACAGAGTCAGAATACAGTGGACACAGTCCCACACAGGAGATTAGTGTGCAAACTTAAAGCACATGGTATTGGGGGTAAGGTATTGGTGTGGGTGGAGAGTTGGTTAGCAGACAGGAAGCAAAGAGTGGGAATAAACGGGACCTTTTCAGAATGGCAGGCGGTGACTAGTGGGGTACCGCAAGGCTCAGTGCTGGGACCCCAGTTGTTTACAATATATATTAATGACTTGGACGAGGGAATTAAATGCAGCATCTCCAAGTTTGCGGATGACACGAAGCTGGGTGGCAGTGTTAGCTGTGAGGAGGATGCTAAGAGGATGCAGGGTGACTTGGATAGGTTGGGTGAGTGGGCAAATTCATGGCAGATGCAATTTAATGTGGATAAATGTGAAGTTATCCACTTTGGTGGCAAAAATAGGAAAACAGATTATTATCTGAATGGTGGCCGATTAGGAAAAGGGGAGGTGCAACGAGACCTGGGTGTCATTATACACCAGTCATTGAAAGTGGGCATGCAGGTACAGCAGGCGGTGAAAAAGGCGAATGGTATGCTGGCATTTATAGCGAGAGGATTTGAGTACAGGAGCAGGGAGGTACTACTGCAGTTGTTCAAGGCCTTGGTGAGACCACACCTGGAGTATTGTGTGCAGTTTTGGTCCCCTAATCTGAGGAAAGACATCCTTGCCATAGAGGGAGTACAGAGAAGGTTCACCAGATTGATTCCTGGGATGGCAGGACTTTCATATGAAGAAAGACTGGATGAACTGGGCTTGTACTCGTTGGGATTTAGAAGATTGAGGGGGGATCTGATTGAAACGTATAAGATCCTAAAGGGATTGGACAGGCTAGATGCAGGAAGATTGTTCCCGATGTTGGGGAAGTCCAGAACGAGGGGTCACAGTTTGAGGATAGAGGGGAAGCCTTTTAGGACCGAGATTAGGAAAAACTTCTTCACACAGAGAGTGGTGAATCTGTGGAATTCTCTGCCACAGGAAACAGTTGAGGTCAGTTCATTGGCTATATTTAAGAGGGAGTTAGATATGGCCCTTGTGGCTACGGGGGTCAGGGGGTATGGAGGGAAGGCTGGGGCGGTGTTCTGAGTTGGATGATCAGCCATGATCATAATAAATGGCGGTGCAGGCTCGAAGGGCCGAATGGCCTACTCCTGCACCTATTTTCTATGTTTCTATGTTTCTATGACTTGCCGGTACAGTACAATATGGATCTGAAGCCAAAGAGTGACAAGAATCAGGATCCAATTGAAGAAGTGAAAGCACAAGTGAAGGAATTGAGAAGTTTTATTGAAATGATGAAGTCTCAGCATAAAAAAGAGATTACACAGTTAATGGATGAATTGCGATTTCTTCTCAAAGACCTTAAGAAAGAGCCAACTTCAGAGTTTCAGTTAACTGGTGCAGACCAGATGAAACAAGGAAATAACAACGAAACACAAGAACTGTGTGAACCACTTAGGTCTACTTATGTTCTTAAACCCCCAGAGAGACTGATAGAGACATGTTAAATGATGCTTCTGTTTGTTTAATGTTGCTAATTGCTTTTCTTTTTAAGGAAAGGAAGATGTGGTGATATCACGTGTCACGTGTAAGAACGTGATTGGACAGAGTTATGAGCATGCGCGGAAATGAGAGAATGATCTAGAAACTGTATGTTAAAGATGTACTTCCTGTTTGCTGTTGTAAATAAACGTTCTAGTTTTAATTCTTCCAGAATATGGTTTGTTCTTAGTAACCCACGACAGAACAGATTAGACCCTCTTTATTTGAGAAACAGGGACAGTTCACATTAAGCAATATGATCTAAGACAGGGGTAGCAACCTACGGCCGGCGGGCCAGGTCTGGCCCACAAAGGTATTTTGACTGGCCCGCAAGTAAATATTGAGATACTATGCTTATCCGGCCCGCGAGCAGTTTTTCCTTATTCTGAGTGTTTCACACAACCAACTGATGGACATGCATGACGTCCTCTTACACTGGACCCAGGTTCCCTTTTGTTCCAGACCAAACACTGGTATATACGAATGACGGGAAGGCAGACTACCTTATTAATATGTATTAGATACTGTGCGTGCATGCACAGGTTTTCAGATGGGATCATTCAAATTTGTAAACAGAAACAACGTCACTGTGTTTTAACAAGAAAACCACGCTAAATATCCAGATATTTACATGTGCTACGATACTTGTTGAATAACTCGCGTTTCGAAATACAATCAAAAAAATTCCAACGGCAATGAATGCAAAACGCAGGAAGGTAGACGCTGAGTGCTGAAAAAGCAGTGAAAATGAAGGAGATACCCGTGCCGGCTACAAGGTCTCAAAACGTATTGCAGAAAAGATGAAGCCTTTTACAAATGGAGAGTTTGTCAAAGAATGTTTACTGGCAGTGGTGGCTATTGTTTGTCCTGAAAATAAATCTTTATTTGCAGCTATCAGCCTGTCAGTAAGAACGATCATCCGGCGAGTTGTGAGGGGATCCAGGAGTGCCCCTATTAACTGTTTGCAGAGAGACATTTATCATTGATGGTTTGGTTGGAAAGGAGAGAGAGAGACGGAGTTATTTACCACCGATATATTGCTTTTGAAGAGAGAGAGAGAGACGAAGATTAACAGTTGGACTGTCACTTTAAGGCATTGGAAGTAACTTTGGATTTTTACTGAGTTGGGAGTTGGAGATGGCACCGAGCAGCTCCAAGGTTGCTATGGTGACCGAAGGCGGAGGACACTCGATGTTATGATTTTCAGCAGGTTGTTGATGTTACTTCCAAGGACTTGTTGCCTGCTTGTACTCCTTTACAGACAAAGGAGGGAGGGACTCTTTGAATGACAGGTGATGCTCAGCCTGGTGAAATAAATGGGAGGTCAGATGATACAGACCTCAGGACACATGATCTGGACACTGAATGAGCATTGTTGTGACTGCAGAGAAAGTGGGTTTTGGAGGATCGATCAAGCTGATCGATCCAAATTGCTATTCCAGCAGTGAAAAAGGGGTTGACTGGTGGGGAGTTGTCTATGTGTCCACCCTTGCCGGGGTGATAGCTCCACCACAGAAAAACCGGTCCCTCTGGTTAAAGTCACGGTCGGTGACTTGTAAAGGATTTTGGAGGACAACGAGAAGATCGACGGCATCAGCTCACCTGAAGACTCAACTCTCTCTCTCTCTCTCTCTCTCTCTCTCCATCACTACTCAACTAAATACCACGAACTGAACTGAACTTTACTCAACAGACTGTATCTTTTTACCCCTAGACTTAAAGCTTGGTTTTTTCATACATATAAATTCCACACTTACTTTTATATATAATCATTGCTAACCTGTGTGATTTATCCACATGTATATTACTGTATTGCATAGTTACTAATAAATATTAGTAGTTTATAGCAATACCGGACTCCAAAGTGGTTTCTATTTCTGCTGGTTCTTTATCCCCGTCACAGGGTCCGTGACATAAATTGGGGCCTGCGTCCGCGATGTGAACAAATTGGTCAGGAGGCTGGTTTGAATTGATTTGGGGAAAATCCCTTTTGAATTTAGACTGTTGATTTGGTTGTGTGGAAAAACAGCAGAAATGGGTTTTAGAGACTTTCTGAAATCACCAGACCTGGTGACTTTGAAGTTTGCTAAAAAGTATGAGTTGCAGGACATTGCTAAACAATTGAGAATTGAGGTAAAGAAGGGTGTGAGTAAGGTAGAAATTCAAAGGAAAATAGTTGAATACTATATAGATAAGGGAACATTTGATGAGGAGGCGTTAGAGTTGTTCGTGGAAGGTGAACCTACTGAGGATGAGCTTCAGCTTCAGCTGGAAATATTAAGGAGGGAGCATGAACTGAAATTACAACAGCTCGAGAGAGAGGCCAGAGAGGCAGAAAAATGGAGAGAAGAAGCAAGACAAAGGGAAAAGGCAGAAAGACAGAGACAGCTCGAGTGGGAGAAATGACAATGTGAAGATCACGTGGCAGAAAGACAGAAACAGTTCAAAAGGGAGAGGTTGTAGCAAAGAGGTTTAGAGTCGGACCCTGATGATTTTTACAGCTCAGAAGGGCTTGTTTTGTGTGATGAATTTAAAAGTTGTGTTCCTGATGAGGTCAGGACACACCCAGTGGCAGAGGATGCCCCTACCCTGAAGGAGTCTGTTGAGAAAGCAGACGAAGAAGTTTTAACCCACGAGGTTGAGTTTAATCCAGACAGGAGTTTGCCAGAGAATAGCTGGGAGGTTCGAGATGACCTTGAATTTGAAACTGGGACAAGTGATGACAGCCCAGAAGAGGCAGTTGTCCCAATTGCCTGCGTTCAGGTTGTTGAAGTACCTGTGGATTCACAGGATTCTGAACCTTATGTTGAGACTCAGTTAAGGTCTGAGGTAACTAACTTGGTTGAAAGGGAATGCAGTTTTTGTGTGTCAGATGGACTTGTTTCAGTGAGTAAGGGGTTAAACTTGGTACCAGTGGAAAGTGAGGATTCTCAGTCATTTGTAGTAGACTGTGTTTTAGAACCTGTTGAGGTCAATGTTGTTGGAAGTAATGGGAAAAGTGCTGTTCCTGGACTTTTGGATAAAGTGCTGGAAAAGGTTGGAGTGGTTGCGCGAACATTGGCCCTGCTTGCAGGACAAAGGCCTGCTGACACAGGATGTGCTCGTTTGTTGAACTTTGTTTGGACATTTCAGCACCTACAAGGTCATGCTGTTATTCGGTGTTCTGTGATGGAAACACGGCGTAGTGAAGGTCCGAGGAAGTTGATAAAGAGATTATTTAGCCTCTTTCATATTCTCATCAGCCTCTCATGCAGAATTTGGTAAACAATGGAGGCATGTTGACAGTTCTCCAAGATAAGAGTGTTTCAGCAATTCAGCTAATGAGCAAAGCTGCTGTTGAGGCCTATAGCAAGACCTGTGATAGGAAAACCAGAGGTTTAAATTACGATGTGTCAGAGACATTTCTACCTTCTAGATTTCAGCAGGACTTAGAGGGTAGTACAACTGATAAGGGTAAGGTGTATAAGAAAGGTTTGGCTTTGTTGAGAAAGGATTTTATCGAGGAACGGAAGCAAGATTCTGGAATGGTGGCTTTAAGGGAGATGGCTCTCACAGGAGGAGAGGAGGTTCAGAGAGAGTCAGTGGGACATTACCTTAAAGATGGGATGTTGATGAGGAGGTGGAGACCAGCCACAGTGCCTGCAAGTCACGTGGTGGTTTTGAAAGGTTACAAGGCTGAAATTTTAAACATGGCTTACAGTATGCCCTTAGGTGGGCATCATGGAGAGAGAGAGACAGGGAATAGGATTGTGAAGGAATTTTACTGGCTTAGTTTAGGGAACAATGTAGTGAATTGAGTGGGCTCCTTGGCAAAAGACTGCAGCTGGTTATCAGTATGTGTTAACAATTGCGTGTGCTGCGTCTAGGTCCCCTGAAGCAGAGTCTTTTGAAAACATTGAGACCAAGACTGTGGTAACAGCATACAGTAAGTTTTACACACTGGTAGGTCTGCCCAAAGAAATTCAATTTGACCAGGGTAATAACTTTACTTCGAGAACATTCCAGGGGATAGCTAGAGAATTAGAAGCTAAACACATGGTGTCATTTACATATCACACAGAGACCAAGGGAGCCTTGGAACGGCTCAACTCAACTCCTAAGACCATGATTAAAGCACATTGTGTGAGAAATGTGGAAAATGGGAATGAGGGGGTTCCCCTCCTTTTATTTAGTGGTGGAGATTCAATTCAGAAGGCAGTGAAGGGTAATTTGTTGGAACCTGTGTTCAGTTACAGGCCAAAAGGACCTTTGACCCTACTCAGAGAACTTTGGAAGGGATTTAGTAAGCTTTGTGACTTTGCTAAGGAAAGTTTACAAAATGGTCGAGTCAAAATAAGACACTTGTTTACCAAAATTGCAGCTGTGAGAATTATTGGAGTACAAAATGGAGTCATGAAATCTGATAATGGAATGGAAATGCATGTTTGGCCACTGAATCTAGACTCACCAAGATGTCAGAATTCCATTGTTTTGGAAAATATTACTGATAAGGTTCATCAGTTGGATCCAACGCCGAAAAAAAAAGTAAAAGGACTAATTGGTGTTTTGAAATGGTGCACAGCTGCAGTGAATGACATCATTATGAACTTAGCCCAGCCTATGAAATGGTATCTTCACAGAGTGAACTTTGAGGAAAGTAAAAGGGTTGAACAAGGAATTAGAAACAAGAAAGAACAAAGAAAGAGAATGAATGACTGTATTGATGGAGTGGGGAAGGCTAAATATCTTATTAAGATTGACTTGTTAAAAGGATACTGGGGTGTTCCTTTAACAGAGAGGGTTAAAGAGATATCAACATTTGTGACACCATCTAGACTGTATGAATACAATGTTTTACACTTCAGGATGAAGAATGCTCTAGAAACATTTCAAAGAATAATCAATTCTGTGATTGGAGGATTAGAAAGCACAGGGGCTCATATCAATGACTTAGTGGTCTGGAATGACACGTGGCAAGAACATATTGCAGCTGTAGATAAATGGTCTGACAGACTTTCCAAGGCCAATCTTACGGTGAACCTCGCTAAAAGTGAATTTGGCCATGCCACAATTACATATCTGAGTTATGTGGTGGGCCAAGGCCATCTGGCTTCTGTACAGTCCAAGGTTCAGTGATTGCTGAAGTTCCTGTTCCAACTAGCAAGAAAGCTTGGAGAAGGTTTTTAGGAATGGTTGGGTATTATAGAAAATTCTGTAAGAACTTTGCTGACATTGCTCTCCCCCTAACAAAACTCCTAGGGAAGAGTGAAAGATTTGAATGGAGTGACATTCAATGACCAGGAGGCATTTGAACGCCTGGAAACTATCCTGTGTTATCATCCTGTGCTCAAAGCACCTGATTTTACAAAGCCATTTTCTCGGGTTAGTGACGAAGCTGCTGGGGCAGTACTGTTACAGAAGGGAGTGGATGTTATTGAACATCCAGTAGCTTATTTCTCAAAGAACTTTAATGTGCACCAGAAAAATTATTCAACTGTTGAAAAGGAATTACTAGCACTTATTCTGGCTTTACAACATTTTGAGGCCTATGATCAGAGACCTCAAAACCTTTCTGTTGCTCAGAGACCACTTGTGGTTTACATGGGTTATAATCAGTTGATGTTTCTAACTAAGATGAAGGATAAGAATAGAAGGTTGTTAAATTGGAGTCTAGTACTGCAGGAAGGTGACTTAAAAATCAAACATGTGAAAGGTACTGACAATGTCATAGCTGATTGCTTATCCCGATGTTAAGTTGAAAACTGTACACATTTTTGCTTTGTCATCTGATGTTTCTTTTCCTGTATTGTTTAAAACCCTGTAATGGACATTGAAAAAAAATCGTCTTCGACAATTTTTTTTCCCCTGAGGAAAGGGAGTGTGAGGGGATCCAGGAGTACCCCTATTAACTGTTGGAGAGAGACATTTATCATTGATGGTTTGGTTGGAAAGGAGAGAGAGAGACGGAGTTATTTACCACCGATATATTGCTTTTGAAGAGAGAGAGAGAGAGACGAAGATTAACAGTTGGACTGTCACTTTAAGGCATTGGAAGTAACTTTGGATTTTTACTGAGTTGGGAGTTGGAGATGGCACCGAGCAGCTCCAAGGTTGCTATGGTGACCGAAGGCGGAGGACACTCGATGTTATGATTTTCAGCAGGTTGTTGATGTTACTTCCAAGGACTTGTTGCCTGCTTGTACTCCTTTACAGACAAAGGAGGGAGGGACTCTTTGAATGACAGGTGATGCTCAGCCTGGTGAAATAAATGGGAGGTCAGATGATACAGACCTCAGGACACATGATCTGGACACTGAATGAGCATTGTTGTGACCGCAGAGAAAGTGGGTTTTGGAGGATCGGTCAGGCTGATCGATCCAAATTGCTATTCCAGCAGTGAAAAAGGGGTTGACTGGTGGGGAGTTGTCTATGTGTCCACCCTTGCCGGGGTGATAGCTCCACCACAGAAAAACCGGTCCCCCTGGTTAAAGTCACAGTCGGTGACTTGTAAAGGATTTTGGAGGACGACGAGAAGATCGACGGCATCAGCTCAGCTGAAGACTCAACTCACTCTCTCTCTCTCCATCACTAATCAACTAAATACCACGAACTGAACTGAACTTTACTCAACAGACTGTATCTTTTTACCCCTAGACTTAAAGCTTGGTTTTTTCATACATATATATTCCACACTTACTTTTATATATAATCATTGCTAAGCTGTTTGATTTATCCACATGTATATTACTGTATTGCATAGTTACTAATAAATATTAGTAGTTTATAGCAATACCGGACTCCAATGGTTTCTATTTCTGCTGGTTCTTTATCCCCGTCACAGGGTCCGTGACATAAATTGGGGCCTGCGTTCGCGATGTGAACAAATTGGTCAGGAGGCTGGTTTGAATTGATTTGGGGAAAATCCCTTTTGAATTTGGACTGTTGATTTGGTTGTGTGGAAAAACAGCAGAAATGGGTTTTAGAGACTTTCTGAAATCACCAGACCTGGTGACTTTGAAGTTTGCTAAAAAGTATGAGTTGCGGGACATTGCTAAACAATTGAGAATTGAGGTAAAGAAGGGTGTGAGTAAGGTAGAAATTCAAAGGAAAATAGTTGAATATTAAATAGATAAGGGAACATTTGATGAGGAGGCGTTAGAGTTGTTCGTGGAAGGTGAACCTACTGAGGATGAGCTTCAGCTTCTGTTGGAAATTACAACAGCTCGAGAGAGAGGCCAGAGAGGCAGAAAAATGGAGAGAAGAAGCAAGACAAAGAGAAAAGGCAGAAAGACAGAGACAGCTCGAGTGGGAGAAATGACAATGTGAAGATCACGTGGCAGAAAGACAGAAACAGTTCAAAAGGGAGAGGTTGTAGCAAAGAGGTTTAGAGTCGGACCCTGATGATTTTTACAGCTCAGAAGGGCTTGTTTTGTGTGATGAATTTAAAAGTTGTGTTCCTGATGAGGTCAGGACACACCCAGTGGCAGAGGATACCCCTACCCTGAAGGAGTCTGTTGAGAAAGCAGACGAAGAAGTTTTAACCCACGAGGTTGAGTTTAATCCAGACAGGAGTTTGCCAGAGAATAGCTGGGAGGTTCGAGATGACCTTGAATTTGAAACTGGGACAAGTGATGACAGCCCAGAAGAGGCAGTTGTCCCAATTGCCTGCGTTCAGGTTGTTGAAGTACCTGTGGATTCACAGGATTCTGAACCTTATGTTGAGACTCAGTTAAGGTCTGAGGTATCTAACTTGGTTGAAAGGGAATGCAGTTTTTGTGTGTCAGATGGACTTGTTTCAGTGAGTAAGGGGTTAAACTTGGTACCAGTGGAAAGTGAGGATTCTCAGTCATTTGTAGTAGACTGTGTTTTAGAACCTGTTGGGGTCAATGTTGTTGGAAGTAATGGGAAAAGTGCTGTTCCTGGACTTTTGGATAAAGTGCTGGAAAAGGTTGGAGTGGTTGCGCGAACATTGGCCCTGCTTGCAGGACAAAGGCCTGCTGACACAGGATGTGCTCGTTTGTTGAACTTTGTTTGGACATTTCAGCACCTACAAGGTCATGCTGTTATTCAGTGTTCTGTGATGGAAACACGGCGTAGTGAAGGTCCGAGGAAGTTGATAAAGAGATTATTTAGCCTCTTTCATATTCTCATCAGCCTCTCATGCAGAATTTGGTAAACAATGGAGGCATGTTGACAGTTCTCCAAGATAAGAGTGTTTCAGCAATTCAGCTAATGAGCAAAGCTGCTGTTGAGGCCTATAGCAAGACCTGTGATAGGAAAACCAGAGGTTTAAATTACGATGTGTCAGAGACATTTCTACCTTCTAGATTTCAGCAGGACTTAGAGGGTAGTACAACGGATAAGGGTAAGGTGTATAAGAAAGGTTTGGCTTTGTTGAGAAAGGATTTTATCGAGGAACGGAAGCAAGATTCTAGAATGGTGGCTTTAAGGGAGATGGCTCTCACAGGAGGAGAGGAGGTTCAGAGAGAGTCAGTGGGACGTTACCTTAAAGATGAGATGTTGATGAGGAGGTGGAGACCAGCCACAGTGCCTGCAAGTCACGTGGTGGTTTTGAAAGGTTACAAGGCTGAAATTTTAAACATGGCTTACAGTATGCCCTTAGGTGGGCATCATGGAGAGAGAGAGACAGGGAATAGGATTGTGAAGGAATTTTACTGGCTTAGTTTAGGGAACAATGTAGTGAATTGAGTGGGCTCCTTGGCAAAAGACTGCAGCTGGTTATCAGTATGTGTTAACAATTGCGTGTGCTGCGTCTCGGTCCCCTGAAGCAGAGTCTTTTGAAAACATTGAGGCCAAGACTGTGGTAACAGCATACAGTAAGTTTTACACACTGGTAGGTCTGCCCAAAGAAATTCAATTTGACCAGGGTAATAACTTTACTTCGAGAACATTCCAGGGGATAGCTAGAGAATTAGAAGCTAAACACATGGTGTCATTTACATATCACACAGAGACCAAGGGAGCCTTGGAATGGCTCAACTCAACTCCTAAGACCACGATTAAAGCACATTGTGTGAGAAATGTGGAAAATGGGAATGAGGGGGTTCCCCTCCTTTTATTTAGTGGTGGAGATTCGATTCAGAAGGCAGTGAAGGGTAATTTGTTGGAACCTGTGTTCAGTTACAGGCCAAAAGGACCTTTGACCCTACTCAGAGATCTTTGGAAGGGATTTAGTAAGCTTTGTGACTTTGCTAAGGAAAGTTTACAAAATGGTCGAGTCAAAATAAGACACTTGTTTACCAAAATTGCAGCTGTGAGAATTATTGGAGTGCAAAATGGAGTCATGAAATCTGATAATGGAATGGAAATGCATGTTTGGCCACTGAATCTAGACTCACCAAGATGTCAGAATTCCATTGTTTTGGAAAATATTACTGATAAGGTCCATCAGTTGGACCCAACGCCGAAAAAAAAAGTAAAAGGACTAATTGGTGTTTTGGAATGGTGCACAGCTGCAGTGAATGACATCATTATGAACTTAGCCCAGCCTATGAAATGGTATCTTCACAGAGTGAACTTTGAGGAAAGTAAAAGGGTTGAACAAGGAATTAGAAACAAGAAAGAACAAAGAAAGAGAATGAATGACTGTATTGATGGAGTGGGGAAGGCTAAATATCTTATTAAGATTGACTTGTTAAAAGAATACTGGGGTGTTCCTTTAACAGAGAGGGTTAAAGAGATATCAACATTTGTGACAACATCTAGACTGTATGAATACAATGTTTTACACTTCAGGATGAAGAATGCTCTAGAAACATTTCAAAGAATAATCAATTCTGTGATTGGAGGATTAGAAAGCACAGGGGCTCATATCAATGACTTAGCGGTCTGGAATGACACGTGGCAAGAACATATTGCAGCTGTAGATAAATGGTCTGACAGACTTTCCAAGGCCAATCTTACGGTGAACCTCGCTAAAAGTGAATTTGGCCATGCCACAATTACATATCTGAGTTATGTGGTGGGCCAAGGCCATCTGGCTTCTGTACAGTCCAAGGTTCAGTGATTGCTGAAGTTCCTGTTCCAACTAGCAAGAAAGCTTGGAGAAGGTTTTTAGGAATGGTTGGGTATTACAGAAAATTCTGTAAGAACTTTGCTGACATTGCTCTCCCCCTAACAAAACTCCTAGGGAAGAGTGAAAGATTTGAATGGAGTGACATTCAATGACCAGGAGGCATTTGAACGCCTGGAAACTATCCTGTGTTATCATCCTGTGCTCAAAGCACCTGATTTTACAAAGCCATTTTCTAGGGTGAGTGACGAAGCTGCTGGGGCAGTACTGTTACAGAAGGGAGTGGATGTTATTGAACATCCAGTAGCTTATTTCTCAAAGAACTTTAATGTACACCAGAAAAATTATTCAACTGTTGAAAAGGAATTACTAGCACTTATTCTGGCTTTACAACATTTTGAGGCCTATGATCAGAGACCTCAAAACCTTTCTGTTGCTCAGAGACCACTTGTGGTTTACATGGGTTATAATCAGTTGATGTTTCTAACTAAGATGAAGGATAAGAATAGAAGGTTGTTAAATTGGAGTCTAGTACTGCAGGAAGGTGACTTAAAAATCAAACATGTGAAAGGTACTGACAATGTCATAGCTGATTGCTTATCCCGATGTTAAGTTGAAAACTGTACACATTTTTGCTTTGTCATCTGATGTTTCTTTTCCTGTATTGTTTAAAACCCTGTAATGGACATTGAAAAAAAATCGTCTTCGACAATTTTTTTTCCCCTGAGGAAGGGGAGTGTGAGGGGATCCAGGAGTACCCCTATTAACTGTTGGAGAGAGACATTTATCATTGATGGTTTGGTTGGAAAGGAGAGAGAGAGACGGAGTTATTTACCACCGATATATTGCTTTTGAAGAGAGAGAGAGAGACGAAGATTAACAGTTGGACTGTCACTTTAAGGCATTGGAAGTAACTTTGGATTTTTACTGAGTTGGGAGTTGGAGATGGCACCGAGCAGCTCCAAGGTTGCTATGGTGACCGAAGGCGGAGGACACTCGATGTCATGATTTTCAGCAGGTTGTTGATGTTACTTCCAAGGACTTGTTGCCTGCTTGTACTCCTTTACAGACAAAGGAGGGAGGGACTCTTTGAATGACAGGTGATGCTCAGCCTGGTGAAATAAATGGGAGGTCAGATGATACAGACCTCAGGACACATGATCTGGACACTGAATGAGCATTGTTGTGACTGCAGAGAAAGTGGGTTTTGGAGGATCGGTCAGGCTGATCGATCCAAATTGCTATTCCAGCAGTGAAAAAGGGGTTGACTGGTGGGGAGTTGTCTATGTGTCCACCCTTGCCGGGGTGATAGCTCCACCACAGAAAAACCGGTCCCCCTGGTTAAAGTCACAGTCGGTGACTTGTAAAGGATTTTGGAGGACGACGAGAAGATCGACGGCATCAGCTCAGCTGAAGACTCAACTCACTCTCTCTCTCTCCATCACTACTCAACTAAATACCACGAACTGAACTGAACTTTACTCAACAGACCGTATCTTTTTACCCCTAGACTTAAAGCTTGGTTTTTTCATACATATATATATTCCACACTTACTTTTATATATAATCATTGCTAAGCTGTTTGATTTATCTACATTTATATTACTGTATTGCGTAGTTACTAATAAATATTAGTAGTTTATAGCAATACCGGACTCCAAAGTGGTTTCTATTTCTGCTGGTTCTTTATCCCCGTCACAGGGTCCGTGACCGTCAGCAGAAGTTAAAAGTTGTTTAAGGGATGCCTGCAACGAATTGCATTTTTTTTTCAATTGCGCTTGATGAGAGTACGGACTTGAGAGATGCAGCTCAACTTGTGGTGTTTGTGCGAGGACTGACCTCAACTTTTCAAATTTTTGAGGGGTTTATTCAATTAATTCCTATGAAGGACACGGTTACTGGAGCAGACATTTTTGAAGCTTTGCTGAAAATGATGTCAGAAATGAAACTTAATATGTCGAAGCTAATTGGCATCACAACTGATGGGGCACCAGCAATGGTGGGACAAAAAATCTAAACTGAGTTCTGTGATTACTAGTTAGCAACCTTGGTTAAGCACAAATGGTTTTCTAGCATGTGTTATTCACTAATTTGAGGAAAAACATAACTAGATGTATTTAAATGGATAATTCCAAAATTTCAAGTTTTTTTTAATGGCATTTATCTGGCCCACTGTCCACTTATTAATACGTGATCCAGCCCATAAAGGCAAAAAGGTTGCTGACCCCTGATCTAAGAATTGACAATTTCTATATGGCAAAGATGAAGGTTTAAATTTAAATTACCTTTTCCCTTTACCTCTGATTTTACAAATTCTGCTGCCTTCCCAATGTTCTCAGACTTGGTAACATCAAGTTGAATTGTTTTGAGTCTCGATGATGTCCTGCTCTTCAGTTCTTCAGCACCCTTCTCAGTAAAACAGGCAGCCAGAACATGGAATCCCTGCTGGTCCAGATGCTGGGCCAGAAGATTTCCAAAACCAGAGTCACAGCCTGTGATGTACACATGCTTGTCAAATATATTTGTTATCTGTTTCCTGTCTCTGTACCGCCAGTACAGGAAGCAAAGTACCAGCGACAGAATCAGATAACCAAGCATTTCTGAAACTCGAGAAAAACATGCAGCATTTCAGAAACTATTTCAATTGTGTGAAGTCATTGAAAAATAATTCTGAGGTTCAACAAGTGCACTAGGGAACACAAGAATCCAGAAAATTTGATGTAATTTATTGGTAAGATTAGATCCTACTGTAAGGGAAATACAGATATGGTGATGAATTCTCAAACTAAGAAGTGTCTTGCCTGATCGAGAGACTTTTGCGAATGAAGCACAAATGTCTGACCGATGGAAACAATATTTGAAATGTGATGTTTCATCGTCTTTAGCACACCAAAAGCTACAAAAGCATAATTGGCTTATTCTTTAGTCACAGAAAAGTACAGGTAAGAAAGCGGCCCTTCGATCCGTCCAGTCCATGCCGAAACCCTTTAAACTGCCTACCCCCATTGACCTGAACCCAGACCATAGCCCGCCATACCCCCACCATCATAAACACTGAAATCCAGCTCGCACGCACCAGTTGTGCTGGCAGCTTGTTCCACACTCTCACAACCATCTCAACAAAGCAGTTTCCCCTCATGTTCCCCTTAAACTTTTCATCTTTCAACCTTAACCCATGACCTCTGATTGTAGTCCCACCCAACCTCAATGGAAAAAACCTGCTTGCATTTACCCTATCAATACCCCTCATAATTTTATATACCTCTATCAAATCTCCCCTCTAACTTGTACATTACAAGGAATAAATCTCTAACCTACTTAATCTTTCCCTACCACTCAGGTCTTCTAGAGCCAGGCACGTTGAACCTAACGCTGATAACTTCAACATGACGTTGTTTAAAAAGTCAAATAATGGTTTGACATGTACAATAAGTGGTCAGGCAGTAGACAGGGTTGATGAACAGAAAAACCTCGACCCAGGTTGGGCACGTTTTATCGATGCATAGGAGGCTGTGAGGTGACCTAATTGAAATATACAGGATTACGTGTGCGATACAGAGAGGAGCTCAGAATTGCATATGGTGACGATATGTACTTTGATAATAAATTTACCCAAACTTGTTGCAGATGTGGTCATCACGAATCGCAATGGTCTCATCAGCTCCCACATCAGCTGCTACAACACACCGCCTGATCCTGTATCCTTACTTCATTTCATTAGTTGCAATTTCATTAGTATCCCGGTACCAAACGTACCTGATCTTACCTGCTACTCACCTGTCCCACAGACTCACACAACGACTACCGCAAAGTCGACTCCGGAATCTCCGGAGATAAACAATCAGAGCCCCCACCCTATCTCTGTCCCCTCCCACAATGGGAGTTCCGCTTAAACTTCACTTTTTATTGGCCCAAGTGAAACTCGACGCAACAAGATTTCCTCTTCTCAATTACATATGTTCTCGCAGGGATCCTCCTCGCAGCCCGTTTCTGCTCTCGCACAGAAACTCTAAAGCAAAATTAACTAATCATAACAAAAATATTCACAAGAATAAAGCGTTCCACGTCTTTTCATTCTTTACGTTCATGGTTAATGATTTCCATACTGGTCTAGCGCTGTTGTCAGTCGCATGGCGCTCTCCTGTTTTATATTAAATACTACAAGAATTGAGGAGATTCCTCACCACTCCCTCCCCTTTCGGCCCTTCCCTCTGCACCAGGAGAAGAACCCTACACCTTGGGCTCGCACAGATTTCATCATCGCTTCTCCAAAGTGAAAAGTACTCGCATGGGGACTTCCTTTTTCAAAGGCTCCCATTGTCGCTCAAGCTAGTCCGAAGTAAAAATCTCACACTTCAAACGAAGAATGTGCGAACCGAAATCCGTGTCCACTTTCGCATTGCCATCCCTGGTACTGAGGTCCACAGGTTATCACCAAGTCAGATACACTGGACTCCTAAGCAGACATTCTCCTCTAAATTCCGTCATGTGAAGAGCTTCTCCGGGTGGATAAAGGAAAAGATTCAAAATGTGCTCGAGGCCTCCTGGAAGCAATGTGCTGTTAAATCCCGGTCAATGTCACTCACCCATGCTACGCAGGCAATCCTAAATACAACCTAAGTTCTAAAGTTTTATAACTCTATCACTATCATGGTCCGGATCGGGGTCCCTTTAAATTTACCTTGTTTATGTTACGATCCAGACTGTTGATTCCCTGTTTTCCCATGTCCCTCGATTAGAGGCAATTAACGCTCGGCTGAACCAGTAGTTTATAGTCTCCGGCTTTTAGCCGTTCGGCTCGGGAGCGTTTGCAAAGTCACCAAGGTACAGTGTGTCGATATCATCTGGCCGGAGCAAGCCTAGTCTCTGCCGAAGCGAGTGCCAGTAAGTCGCCTTTCCTCACCAGAGCAACCCTATCCAGTTACCTCACCAAAGCAAGCCTGCAAAGTTTCCTCACTGAGGTGGGTCCGTCAGTTAACCCGCCGGAGGGAATCAAGAACCGCTGTCTACTGTTCCTGGGCTGAGTCGAGAGCTCGCCGCTACCCGGAGGCTCCAAGTCAAGTCCTGGCCCCGGCAGCATTCAAGTTCCAAGTCAAGTCCTGTCCCCGGCGGTCTGTGATTCCCGTCCTACCCCCTTCTCTGCCCCTCTCACCTCTAGCCCTCTTCTGCAGCCCCTGCCTGCACTTCGGTCTAGTTCCATCACCGGAGCTAGATAGGTACTGTCTGGTGTTCATTCGTGTTGGTCTTGTCTTGTCCTCGCCTCCGTGGGGTAAGTCAGGCCGTCTTGCTGTTGCTCCACAGGGGGTCATGTCTTGTCTTGTCTGGTCCTTGCCTCTGTGGGGTAAGTCAGGCCATCTTGCAGTTGCCCTGCGGGGGGGGGGGTGTCATGAGTCCCGGCCCTATGTCCTGTACCCAAGGAGGGGTCCCAGCTCTCTGTTTTGTGTGTGAGTCTCGGCCCTATGTCCTCTACCCAAAGAGGTGTCCCGGCTCTGTGAGTGTGTGTGTGTGTGTGTGTGTGTGAGTCCCGGCCCTATGTCCTGTACCTGTACCTAAGGAGGGGTCCCGACCCTGTTCTGTATATATGTCCATGGTTCCATGTACCTGCTCCCCGAGACCGAGGCTCTGTGTTCCCATGTTCCTCCTCTCCCTAGCCCATGTCATGTCCTTGCCTGGTTCTGGGGTCCGAGCCCGAGGCAAGACCCAGGTACTGGGTCCTTGCCCAGTCTCGGGCTCTGAGTCCATACTCTAGCTACTTCATGTCTCCTCTAGTTCTGGGAGACGATTCAGAGTACAAGCCCAGACCCTTGGTCCCAGCCGAGTCGTAGTCCTGAGTCCCTGTCCAGTTCGTTACTCCTGCTTCTGCCTAGCTCTCATGGTATCGAACAATAAACATGGTATATCGAACAGTAACCTCATAAGATGTGTCTTGCATTTTGGTCCACCCTTGCTCCCTATGCCCCCGCCATTGTGACAATCACAGCACACTAGCAGTGTACAGAGTTGTTGGCTACCTTGTTACAGGGATGCAAATCTTGTAATTTTTGTTCATGTTGTTATACTATAACACTTAAAGATCAATGTTTAAAGTAAATATTACTATCAAAATACACATATGTTACGACATACAACCCTGAGATACATTTTCCCGTGGGCATACTCAGCTAATCTATAAAACAGTAACTAGAACAGGATCAATGAAAGATCAGCTGGAGTGCAGACGACAACAAACTATGCAAGTGGAAATGTAAATAAATAGGCAATAAATATTGAGAACCTGTGATGAAAAGTCTTTAAATGTAAGTCCATAGACTATAGCCCTCTATTTTTCTGAGCTCCATGTACCTGTCCAGGAGTCTCTTAAAAGACCCTGTCATATTTGCCTCCATCACCTTTGCTGGCAGCCCATTCCATGCACTCACCAATCTCTGCGTAAAAAATTTACCCCTGACATCTCCTCTGTACCTACTTCCAAGCACCTTAAAACTGCTTCAGCCCTGGGAAAAAGCCTCTGACTATCCGCATGATCAATGCCTCTCATCGTCTTATACACCTCTATCAAGTCACCTCTCATCCTCCGTTGCGCCAATGAAAAAGGGCAGAATTCACTCAACCTATTCTCATAAGGCATGCTCCCCAATCCAGGCAACATCCTTGTAAATCTCCTCTGCACCCTTTCTATTGTTTCCGCATCCTTCCTGTAGTGAGGCGACCATAAATGAGCACAGTACTCCAAGTGGGGTCTGACCAGGGTTCTATATAGCTGTAACATTACCTCTCAGCTCCTAAACTCAATCCCACGATTGATGAAGGCCAATGCACCGTATGCCTTCTTAACCACAGAGTCAACCTGCGCAGCGGCTTTGAGTGTCCTATGGACTCGAACCCCAAGATCTCTCTGATCCTCCACACTGCCAAGAGTCTTACCATAATTTTTTAAAATACTTCTTCGAGTGCAAGAAGGACGAGAATGCATAGGCATGTGATGTAACAGGACAGTGCGGAGAGTTTAAAAAGGAATCATCCTATACAGCGGGCCGCTGACGGAGCGGGCAGCGGAGTGAGTGGTAGCAGAGTGTAGGTCTTTGGCCTTCAATGGGCTTTGGCGGTAAACAGGAAGAGGTGAGAGCGAGGCACCAACTCTTTTTTTTCTCCCTTCCCCCCCCACTTCGCGAATTGGCCGGACAGACAGGAGCAGCAGGGTTTTCACAGCTAATGGTACGAGCTAAAGGTTTAAAAAAGTTTGTCTGTTTGGCGAGGTAAGTGGGTGAGTAGACTTATTTTTCCTGTTTCATTTCTGTAGGATTAGTAGCATGCCTGCAGGGTTAGTGCTTTGTTCACGGTGACCAGGTCTCTGGCACTGAGCCTGGCACTGTTGTGCAGGAGGGAGGGAGGGAGAAGAGGAATGCGGTAGTCATAGGGGATTCCATAGTCAGGGGAACGGACAGGAGATTCTGTGAGCCTGATAGGGATACCCGCATGGTGTGTTGCCTCCCAGGTGCCAGGGTACGGGATCTCTCAGATTGGGTCCAGAATTTTCTGAAGGAGGAGGGCGAGCAGCTAGTTGTCTTGGTACATGTTGGTACCAATGACATAGATAGGACAAAGGAGGAGGTCCTGAAGAGAGATTTCTGGGAGTTAAGAAGGAAGGAAGCTGAGAAGCAGGACCTCCCGGGTAGTAATCTCAGGATTGCTACCTGTGTCACGTGATAGCGAGGGCAAGAATAGTAGGATCAGGCAGATGAATTCGTGGCTGAGAGACTGGTGCAGGGGGCAGGGCTTCAGATTCTTGGATAATTGGGATCTCTTCAGGGGGAAGTATGACCTGTTCAAAATGGACAGGTTACACCTGAACCCAAAGTGGACCAATATCCTGGCGGGAAGGTTTAATAGAGCTGTTAGGGAGGGTTTAAATTAATTTGGCAGGGGGATAGGAACTGGAATGATAGAGCGGAGGAAGGGGAAAACAGAAATAAATCTAAGATAGTGAGCAGTAAAGATGTCAGGAAAGATAGGCAGGTGATGGGGCAAATTTGTAGCCATTAGGATGAGTTGCAGTGCAAAAAAGTTGCAGTGAAATCAAAGCGAAAAGTACCAAATACTGGTCTTCAGGTGTTATATTTAAGTGCACACAGCATAAAGAATAAAGTGGATGATCTTGTCGTACAGCTACAGATTGGCAGGCATGATATTGTGGCCATCACTGAGACGTGGGAGCTGAACGTCCAAGGATACACGGTGTATCGGAAGGATAGGAAGGTAGGCAGAGGGGGAGGTGTGGCTTTATTGGTAAGAAATGATATTAAGTCATTAGAAAGAGGTGATATGGGATCGGAAGGTGCAGAATCTTTATGGGTTGAGCTCAGAAATCGCAGGGGTAAAAGGACCCTGATGGCAGTTATTTATAGGCCTCCAAACAGCAGCAGGGATGTGGACTACAAATTACAACAGGAAATAGAAAAGGCTTGTCAGAAGGGCAGTGTTATGATAATTGTGGGGGATTTTAACATGTGAGTGGATTGGGAAAATCAGGTCGGCACTGAATCTCAAGAGAGAGAATTTGTAGAATGTCTGTGAGATGGCTTTTTAGAACAGCTTGTTGTTGAGCCCACTAGGGGATCGGCTGTACTGGATTGGGTATTGTGTAATGAACCGGAGGTGATTTGAAAGATTGAGGTGAAAGAACCCTTAGGAGGCAGTGATCGTAACATGATTGAGTTCACTGTGAAATTTGAAAAAGAGAAGCTGAAATCTGATGTGTCGGTATTTCAGTGGAGTAAAGGAAATTACAGTGGCATGAGAGAGGAACTGGCCAAAGTTGACTGGAAAGGGACACTGGGGAAGGACGGCAGAGCAGCAGTGGCTGGATTTTATGCGAGAAATGAGGAAAGTGCAAGACAGGTATATTCCAAAAAAGAAGAAATTTTCAAATGGAAAAAGGATGCAACCATGGTTGACAAGAGAAGTCAAAGCCAAAGTTAAAGCAAAGGAGAGGGCATACAGGGAAGCAAAAATTAGTGGGAAGACAGAGGACTGGGAAGTTTTTAAAACTTTACAAAAGGAAACCAAGAAAGTCATTAAGACAGAAAAGATTAACTATGAAAGGAAGCTAGCAAATAATATTAAAGAGAATACTAAAAGCTTTTTCAAGTATATAAGGAGTAAGACACAGGTGAGAGTAGATATAGGACCGATAGAAAATGATGCTGGAGAAATTGTAATTGGAGATAAGGAGATGGCAGAGGAACTGAACGAGTATTTTGCATCAGTCTTCACTGAGGAAGACATCAGCAGTATACCGGACACTCAAGGGTGGCGGGGAAGAGAAGTGTGCGCAGTCACAATTACGACAGAGAAAGTACTCAGGAAGCTGAATAGGCTAAAGGTAGATAAATCTCCTGGACCAGATGGAATGCACCCTCGTGTTCTGAAGGAAGTAGCTGTGGAGATTGCGGAGGCATTAGCGATGATCTTTCAAAAGTTGATAGATTCTGGCATGGTTCCGGAAGACTGGAAGATTGCATATGTCATTCCGCTATTTAAGAAGGGGGCAAGGAAGCAAAAAGGAAATTATAGACCTGTTAGCTTAACATTGGTGGTTGGGAAGCTGTTGGAGTCGATTGTCAAGGATGAGGTTACAGAGTACCTGGAGGCATATGACAAGATAGGCAGAACTCAGCATGGATTCCTTAAAGGAAAATCCTGCCTGACAAACCTATTACAATTTTTTGAGGAAATTACCAGTAGGCTAGACAAGGGAGATGCAGTGGATGTTGTATATTTGGATTTTCAGAAGGCCTTTAACAAGGTGCCACACATGAGGCTACTTAACAAGATAAGAGCCCATGGAATTACGGGAGAGTTACATATGTGGATAGAGTGTGGGCTGATTGGCAGGAAACAGAGATTGGGAATAAAGGGATCCTATTCTGGTTGGCTGCCGGTTACCAGTGGTATTCCACAGGGGTCCATGTTGGGGCAGCTCCTTTTTACATTGGACATCGACAATTTGGATTAGATGGCTTTGTGGCTAAATTTGCTGACGATACGAAGGTAGGTAGAGGGGCCGGTAGTGCTGAGGAAACAGAGTCTGCAGAGAAACTTGGATAGATTGGAAGAATGGGCAAAGAAGTGGCTAATGAAGTACAATGTTGGAAAGTGTATGGTTATGCACTTTGGCAGAAGAAATAAATGGGCAGACTATCATTTAGATGGGGAAAGAATTCAAAGTTCTGAGATGCAACGGGACTTGGCAGTCCTCATACAGGATACCCTTAAGGTTAACCTCCAGGTTGATTCAGTAGTGAAGAAGGCGAATGCAATGTTGGCATTCATTTCAAGAAGAATAGAGTATAGGAGCAGGGATGTGATGTTGAGGCTCTATAAGACACTGTTGAGACCTCACTTGGAGTACCGTGGGCAGTTTTGGTCTCCTTATTTAAGAAAGGATGTGCTGACGTTGGAGAGGGTACAGAGAAGATTCACTAGAATGATTCGGGGAATGAGAGGGTTAACATATGAGAAACGTTTGTCCGCTCTTGGACTGTATTCCTTGGAGTTTAGAAGAATGAGGGGAGACCTCAGAAACATTTTGAATGTTGAAAGGCATGGACAGAGTGGATGTGGCAAAGTTGTTTCCCATGATGGGGGAGTCTAGTACGAGAGGGCATGACTTAAGGATTGAAGGGCGCCAATTCAGAACAGAAATGCGAAGAATTTTTTTTAGCCGGGGGGTGGTGAATCTATGGAATTTGTTGCCACGGGCAGCAGTGGAGGCCAAGTCATTGGGTGTATTTAAGGCAGAGATTGATAGGTATCTGAGTAGCCAGGGCATCAAAGGTTATGGTGAGAAGGCGGGGCAGTGGGACTAAATGGGAGAATGGATCAGCTTATGATGAAATGGTGGAGCAGACTCGATGGGCTGAATGGCTGACTTCTGCTCCTTTGTCCTATGGTCTTATAGTACTATATTCTGTCATCATATTTGACCTACTAAAATGAGCCACCTCACACTTATCTGGTTGAACTCCATCTGCCACTCCTCAGCCCAGTTTTGCATTCTATCAGTGTCCTGCTGTAACATCTGATAGCCCTCCACACTATCCATAATACCTCCAACTTTTGTGTCATCAGCAAATTTACTAACCCAACCCTCCACTTTCCTATCCAGGTCATTTATAAAAATTACGAGGAGTTGAGGTTCCAGAACAGATCCCTGAGGCACACCATTCGTAACCGACCTCCATGCAGAATATGACCTATCTACAACCACTCCTTGCCTTCTGTGGACAAGCCAATTCTGAATCCACTAAGCAATGTCCCCTTGGATCTCATACCTCCTTACTTTCTCAATAAGCCTTGCACGGGGTACCTTGTCAAATGCCTTGCTGAAATCCATATACACTACATCTACTGCTCTACCTTCATCAATGTGTTTAGTCACATACTCAAAATATTCAATCAGGCTCGTAAGGCACGACTTGCCTTTCACAAATCCATGCTGTTTATTTCTGATCATATTATGCCTCTCCAAATATTCATAAATCCTGCCTCTCAGGACCTTCTCCATCAACTTACCAACCACTGAAGTAAGACTCACTGGTCTATAATTTGCTGGGCTATCTCTACTCCCTTTCTTGTTAAGTGGAACAACATCTGCAACCCTCCAATCCTCTGGAACCTCTCCCATCTCTATTGTTGATGCAAAGATCATTACCAGAGGCTCAGCAATCTCCTTCCTCACCTCCCACAGTAGCCTGGGGTACATCTCATCCGGTCCCGGTGACTTATCCAACTTGATGTTTTCCAAAAGCTCCAGCACATCCTTTTTCTTAATATCCGCATACTCAAGCTTTTCAGTCCACTGTAAGTCATCCCTACAATCACCAAGATCCTTTTCTGTAGTGAATACTGAAGTAAAGTACTCATCAAGTACCTCTGCTATCTCCTCCGGTTCCATACACACTTTTCCACTCTCACACTTGATTGGTCCTATTCTCTCACATCTTATCCTCTCGCTCTTCAAATAATTGTCGAATGCCTTAGCGTTTTCTTTAATCCTGTCCACCAAGGCCTTCTCATTGCCCCTTCTGGCTCTCCTAATTTCTTTCTTAAGCTCCTTCCTGCTAGCCTTATAATCCTTTAGACCTCTATCATTACCTAGTTTTTTGAACCTTTCATTATGGGTTGTGGGAACAGTTCAGTGATGGGATAAGTGAAGTTATCCCTTTTTATTTAAGACCCTGATGGTCGAACAGTAATAACTGTTCCTGAACCTGATGCTGTGATTCCTGAGACTCCTGTATCTTCTTCCTGATGATAGCAGTGAGAAGAGAGCATGGGCGATCCCTGATGATGGATAATGCTTGACTGTGCACCTTAACTGGAACAAAATATTCCAAATCATTTCAAGTCAGCATGATTTTTCTATAGTTACTGACAAATATAAAGGGAAATCAGGAACACTAGATAAATGCTTGAACAAACTGGTAGTTTTTGTGAAGCATAAACACAAGGAAATCTGCAGATGCTGGAATTTCAAGCAACACACATAAAAGTTGCTGGTTAACGCAGCAGGTCAGGCAGCATCTCTAGGAAGAGGTACAGTTGACGATTTGGGCCAAGACACTTTGTCAGGACTAACTGAAAGAAAAGCTAGTAAGAGATTTGAAAGTGGGAGGGGGAGGGGGAGGGGGAGATCTGAAATGATAGGAGAAGACAGGAGGGGGAGGGATGGAGCCAAAAGCTTGCCGAGGCACAGCGATAACTCGCAGATACCTCGTCTTATTTACCCCTCGCTCATGAACCCCACTAAGGAGCACCAGGCCATTGTTTCCCACACCATCACCGACTTTAGCCGCTCAGGGGATCTCCCATCCACTGCTACCAACCTTATAGTTCCCACACCCTGCACTACCCGTTTCTACCTCCTACCTAAGATCCACAAACCTGCCTGTCCAGGTAGACCCATTGTCTCAGCTTGCTCCTGCCCCACCGAACTCATTTTTGCATACCTCGACACTGTTTTATCCCCCCATTGTTCAATCCCTTCCTACCTATGTTCGTGACACTTTTCACACTCTGAAACTTTTCAATGATTTTAAGTTCCCTGGCCCCCACCACTTTATTTTCACCATGGATGTCCAGTCCCTATATACATCCATCCCCCATCAGGAAGGTCTCAAAGCTCTCTGCTTCTTTTTGGATTCCAGACCTAACCAGTTCCCCTCTTCTACCACTCTGCTCCGTCTAGCGGAATTAGTCCTTACTCTTAATAATTTCTCCTTTGGCTCCTCCCACTTCCTCCAAACTAAAGGTGCAGCTATGGGCACCCGTATGGGTCCTAACTATGCCTGCCTTCTTGTTGGCTTTGTGGAACAATCTATGTTCCAAACCTATTCTGGTATCTGTCCCCCACTTTTCCTTTGCTACATCGACGACTGCATTGGCGCTGCTTCCTGCACGCATGCTGAGCTTGTTGACTTAATTAACTTTGCCTCAACTTTCACCCTGCCCTCAAGTTTAGCTGGTCCATTTCCAACACCTCCCTCCCTTTTCTAGATCTTACTGTCTCGATCTCTGGAGACAGCTTATCCACTGATGTCTACTATAAGCCTACTGACTCATAACTATCTGGACTATTCCTCTTCTCACCCTGTCTCTTGGAAAAAAGCCATCCCCTTCTCGCAATTCCTCCGTCTCCGTCGCATCTGCTCTCAGGATGAGGCTTTTCATTCCAGAACAAAGGAGATGTCCTTTTTTGAAGAGAGGGTCTTCCCTTCCTCTACCATCAACTCTGCTCTCAAACGCAACTCCCCCATTTCACGCATATCTGCTCTCACTCCATCCTCCTGCCACCCCACTAGGAATAGGGTTCCCCTTGTCCTCACCTACCACCCCACCAGCCTCCAGGTCCAACATATAATTCTCCGTAACTTCTGCCACCTCCAACGGGATCCCACCACTAAGCACATCTTTCCCTCCCCCACCTTCTCTGCTTTCTGCAGGGATCGCTCCCTACGTGACTCCCTTGTCCATTCGTTCCCCCCACCCAAACCCTCCCCACCGATCTCCCTCCTGGCACTTATCCTTGTAAGTGGAACAAGTGCGACACATGCCCTTACACTTCCTCCCTCACTACCATTCAGGGCCCCAGACAGTCCTTCCAGGTGAGGCGACACTTCACCTGTGAGTCAGCTGGGGTGATATACTGCATCCGGTGCTCCTGATGCGGCCTTCTATATATTGGCGAGACCCGACGCACACTTGGAGATCTTTTCGCTGAACACCTACGCTCTGTCTGCCAGAGAAAGCTGGATCTCCCAGTGGCCACACATTTTAATTCAATGTCCCATTCCCATTCTGACATGTCTATCCACGGCCTCCTCTACTGTAAAGATGAAGCCACACTCAGGTTGGAGGAACAACACCTTACATTCTGTCTGGTAGCCTCCAACCTGATGGCATGAACATTGACTTCTCAAACTTCTGCTAATGCTCCACCTCTCCCTCGTACCCCATTCGTCACTTATTTATTTATTTATTTACACACATTCTTTTTCTCTCTCTCCTTTTTCTCCCTCTGTCCCTCTCACTATACCCCTTGCCCATCCTCTGGGTTTTCCCCCCTCCCCCTTTTCTTTCTCCCTGGGCCTCCTGTCCCATGATCCTCTCATATCCCTTTTGCCAATCAACTGTCCAGCTCTTGGCTCCATCCCTCCCCCTCCTGTCTTCTCCTATCATTTCGGATCTCCCCCTCCCCCTCCCACTCTCAAATCTCTTACTAGCTCTTCTTTCAGTTAGTCCTGACGAAGGGTCTCGGCCCGAAACGTCGACTGTACCTCTTCCTAGAGATGCTGCCTGACCTGCTGTGTTCACCAGCAACTTTTATATAGCTTTTGTGACGAATGTTTTAAAGAGAAAGGAGGGGTAAAAGAGAGGCACAAGGAGAGAATTCCAAAAGCTATGACCTTGACATCAGAATTCTGACCACCAGTGGTGGAATGATTATGTTCCCATAATAATATAGGATGGTGTTTAAGGAGTTGGGAGAAGCCTTCCTGCTGGCATGTCCACAGGTATTACACTTCTTCATGAACTATAGTTGTGAAATCATCAATAAAGTCTGTCCAGATTCAGGACGTCAATCATCATACATTCCAGCTGGCTTTGCACAATCTCCAACAAATAAATTAATTGACTCTTTAGAACAGGACAACTGTTCTGCTGTGATCTGGATCTGAGCAAACTCTGGAGCTCACTGCCTGATGAGAAGTTTTCAGCTCATTGGCTCCTCCTGATGTGCCGTGAATTTCATCTGGTGCTGCCACACTCAGTTCAGAGAGGGGAGATGTCACTGTGTGTGGGGTGAGTGGGTCCAGCTGCCCAAGGGCTGCTCTGCGTTCCTATTCGCCAACTGCCCTCATCAACATACAACGGGAAGGTGTGTTTAGAAATATCAGGTATACAATCTTGGACCAATATGTTGTATTAAACAAAACTGATAGCATCATAAGTTTGTATACTAGTGTTCAGAGTGGAACGAATAAGGTGGCTGGACCAGTCATAGGGAGGAGGTGAGGCTCTGAAATAGAGGCTCCAAGGACCCTTCAGTTAATGGTAGGGGTCAATAAAAAAACTGGGAAATCCTGTTTCTCAGGGATTTAAACAGTTGTAGAAGCAGGAACATCTTGCTGATATTATAAGAGAAACCCCATTTGAACTGATTTAAACGGACGTTATTGAATAATAAGGCACAGTTGGGAAAATTCTCGTTGGGAAAGCAGCATGCTCTACTGCCAGGGAGTTAACTTTCCTCTTACCCCTCCTCACCCACCAGTACACTCCAACAGAATACACATCACAGTCTGCAAGAGGGATCCCAAAATGATTCCAGTAATTAGGTGATAATAAAACACCATGAGCCTCATAGCCAACCACTATAGTGCTTTTTGGAATGATGCCTTTTTCAAAAAATGTCCTAAATATATTTTAGATAATACATAACAATATTTGCAACTCACCAGCTCTGCAGGACCTTGCATGTGGCTAGAGAGGGCTCGAGGACCTCGTTAATGCAAAAGCAATCCAAACTCAATAAATTGGAGTATATCACAACCAGCTACAAGGCCTTTTCCAGCCTCATGTTCTTTCAGAGATCCAGCACTACCCTTTTCTTTATCTAAGAATGCCCTGGCACATTAGCACAGGTCACACTGATCTCCTTGGCCTCCACGGTAAATATCGATACCTAGTATTCATTTCGGATCTCACCTATCTCATCTGCTTCCCTCCTTTATCCTTGACTGGTCCTACCTGCTCTGACACTCTGAGTTATCATATTCTTGTAAAGAATTTTTATTATGAATAAAGTTTATTTTGCTTAATAAATATCTGTGCAAGAGCAGAAATGAGCAAATCAGCAACAGCAGGTTCTCTGTGAGAACACTACTACCACTACTGCATTGACTCAGGCCTAGCGGGCCAGTGTCGGGCTCAATGACAGACTCTCCACTTCTCCCTCTCCCTCATCAGTGTGTTGAGTTCATCTACAGTAGCCGCGCCGCTGTCTTCTAGGAGCGCGTTGACCATAGTCTTGGGAGGCGCCCAGGGTTTCCTTCATGTTGTTCATAGCCCTCCACACCAGCACCTTCCGTATCTTTATGTCCTTCTCCGAACTCATCATTCTTGACCCGAGGTACTTGTAGTCAAAGACTTTCTTAATGGTATCATTCTTCATTGTCTTGAAAGTATGTTTGTCGCAGTTAAACGCCATGTACTCTGTCTTTTTAGCGTTTAGGTGAAGTCCAACTTTGTTGCATTCTATTTTCACTTTTGTCAATAGTTGCTGTGCTTCCTCCATCTGGTCAGAGAGCAGGACTGTGTCATCCACAAAATCGAGATCTTTGAGCAGAACTGGTCTGATCCTTTTGATTCGTCCTGGTTTTATGGTAAAACCAAGCTTGTCATGATCTTTGCTAGCTTGACGTAGAGCGTAATCAAGGACAATTATAAAGATGTAGGCACCCTGCATCTGTGAGAACAAGAACAATTAAAAAGAGGAAGTCTTGTTGCATAGGGTTTCACTTGGGCCAATAAAAAGTAAGCAGAGCTCCCATTGTGGGCATGGACAGCGATAAGCTGGGGAACTGAACCTTTCGCTCAAGACCTTCTGGATTCCAGTTTGGAGTAGCCATTGTGTGATTCTGCGGTGAGGTGGCATAGGTGAGTAGCAGGTAAGAACAGGTAAGTTTGGTACCGGGATACCAAATTGCAACTAATTAAATGAAGTAAGGATACAGGATTGGGTGATGTGTTGTAGCGGTATGATGTGGGAGCTGGTGACATCATTGTGGTTCCTAATGAATACATCTGCAACAAGTGTTGGTAAATTTATTATCAAAGTACATATACGTCACCATACGCAATTCTGAGCTCCTCTCTTTATTGCACACATAATCCTGTATATTTCAGTCAGGTCACCTCACAGCCTCCTCTGCATCGATGAAACTTGCCCAGCTTTCCAATCCTGGTGCATCACCTATGTACTTTCTCCAGAGCAAGCATATGCTTCTTATAGAGTGGTGACCAGAACTACACACAATACGCCAGATGTGCTCTAACGAATGTTTTATGAGACTTAGAGACATAAGAGCAAATTAGGCCATTTGGCCCATCGAGTCTGCTCTCATTCAGTCATGGCGGATTATTTTTCCCCTCCTCAGCCCCACTTCCGGGGTTTCCCTCTATAACCTCTGATGCCATGTCAAATCAAGAACCTATCAATCTCTGCCTTAAATACACTCAACTACCTGGCTTCCACAGCTGCCTGTGGTAACAAATTCCACAAATTCACCACCCTCTGGCTAAAGAAATGTGTCTGCATCTCTGTTTTAAATGAACACTCCTCTATCCTGAGGCTGTGCCCTCTTGTCCTAGACTCCCCCACCATGGGAAACATCCTTTCCACATCTACTCTGTCCAGGTCTTTCAATACTTGAAAGGTTTCAATGAAATCCACCCCCTCTCATCCTTCTAAATTACGGTGAGTACAGATAGCAAGAAAGGGAAGCATTAATTATACCTGATTTTAAATAAATAACATAACTAGAACAAAGATATGAAGCCCATTGACTTGCAAAAGTGGTCATGTTATTGTGATATAGAAGTTGTGGTTAGAGAAGGCTGATTCAAGAACTGAGATTCAGTAATTCTTGAACTGGGTGATGTGGAACTTCAGCTTCTGGACCTTTTGACCAATGGTAGCTGCCATGAGGTGCCATGGCCTGGACAGTGAGGTCTTTGATAAAAGATGTTGCTTTCTTCAGGCAGCATCTCAGATAGATACTAGTGACGGTGTGCCTGAGATATATTTGGCTGAGTCCACAACTCTCTGCAGCATAGAATTATTATAGAACAATAACCATAACACGATCAGTGAACGACCACGTTTAACCAGAGTGCAGAGTGCTGAAGACAGCAAACTGTGCAAGTGGGATACCTCAGGGAGACACTTTGGACGGCAGGACAAGTTGCACTGAAGGACCGGTTTCTCTGCTATATAAACTCTAAAACTCTAATCTTTTGCTGTTTCACAACTGAACACTCAGGTAAGTGTGCTTAAACATGAGCTTGTGCTGTAGTGCACAATTCATACACAACAACCGATTCTAATTCTACTCCAATATCCTGACACATCTTTCCTATCCATGTATATGTCCAAGGTCGATTTTAAACACAGTGATAGGACCCACCTCTGTCACCTCCTCTAA
This sequence comes from Mobula birostris, assembly GCF_030028105.1. NCBI lineage: Eukaryota > Metazoa > Chordata > Chondrichthyes > Myliobatiformes > Myliobatidae > Mobula > Mobula birostris. The sequence continues at coordinate 186,099,259 of NC_092375.1, forward strand.
CTGTTTGTTCATTTGACCACCACTCTCTGGCCCCTCAGTTCTCTCTTAAATCAATTCACACTCACCTCACACCTGAGCTTCTGATTCTGGACCCCCCTACCATGGGAAAGAGCTGTGCCTGTGTCCCCTATCTATGCCCCTCTAAATTTTCTTTTTTTTTTTCAATACTTTTATTAATTTATATATAAGAATACAGAGTACATCAAAAAAATATATGTCAATACATTAAACTAAATCGCATATAAAGACTCCTTACCTTATATTAGTACAAATCAATTAGTTCGTAACGTTGAAAAATAATAGTTATTTTATATAAAATAAATCTATCCCACTACCAAGACCGAAGCTGATTAATAGAAAAAAGGGAAAAAGATTGTTAGTCATCATCTGTGCTTTAACAGCAAATCAAAGGTTTTGAAAATAATTCAAAAAGGGTCCCCATAATGTTTGAAAGTCTTGATTAGATTCAAATATTGAACATTGTATCTTCTCTAAATTTAAACATGACATGACATCACGTAACCATTGGGCGTGAATAGGAGGGGCCACATCTTTCCATTTAAGCAAAAGCGTCCTTCTGGCCATAAGAGACGTAAAAGCCAAGATGTGCAAATCAGTTGGCTCCAAAATAAAGTCCTTTCTTCCAACAATACCAAATAAAACAGTCAAAGGATTAGGCTCGAAATTTACTTTAAAAAGTATCAAAAAGGTTTGAAATACTTCTTTCCAATATTTTCCAAGACTCGGACATGTCCAAAACAGATGAATGAGTGAAGCTTCTCCATTATTACATTTATCACGATACGGAGATATATCTAAATAAAAATGAGATGACTTATCCTTAGCCATATGGGCCTTATGGACCACTTTAAATTGAAGGAGACAGTGACAGGCACATAACGATGAACTGTTGAACAATTTAAAAATTTGATTCCAAGTTTCCTCAGAAAATGAAGTCCAAGTTTCCTCAGGAAATGAAGTCTGTAAATTTTTTTCCCAATGATTTTAATTTTATCTCATTCCCAACAGCATATTATAAACATTAGATATAGATCCATAATAAAAAGGTTTCAGATTAAAGATTACATCTAGTAGATTCTTATCAGGACCTTTAGAAAATGTACTTATTTGAGACCGTAAAAAATCTCTTATTTGTAGATATCGAAAAAAATAAGTTTTGGGTAAACTATATTTAGTTGACAATTGTTCAAATGAAAAAATACTTCCCTCTACAAACAAGTCCTGAAAGCATTTAATACCTCATCTATCCCATTCTTTAAAAGCCACATCAATCAAAGAGGGTTTAAAAAATAATTAGAAAAAATGGGACTCGAAAGAGAAAATCTCAATAAGCCAAAATATTTTCGGAATTGTATCCAAATCCTCAGAGTGTGTTTAACTACCAGATTATCAGTTAGCTTACTCAAAGACAAAGGAAGTGAGGATCCAAGAAGAGAAATAATAGAGAATTTATTAACCGAATTAGCTTCTGAAAAAACCCACATCAGGCAATCCTCACGATTTATATAATATAACCAAAATGTAAGATTTCTTATATTAACTGCCCAATAATAAAATCTAAAGTTTGGTAAGGCTAATCCTCCACTCTTTTTATCTTTCTGAACATGAATTTTATTTAATCTAGAATGCTTATCCAGCGAATATTAAAGTGAGAATATCGATTTTTGATAAATTCCGGTTTGGTTATCAGAAATGACAGATGGTAAAATATTATCAGTCCTATTGGCCAAAACTTTAGATAAGATCTCAGCATCAACATTAAGTAAAGAAATTGGTCTGTAAGAAGAGCATTCAGTTGGATCCTTATTCTTTTTAAGAATGAGCGTAATGGAAGCCTCATAAAAAGATTGAGGGAGTGTGCCCGACTTAAAGGAATCCGAAAAAAACTGAACATAAGTGAGGTATAAGCAATGAAGAAAAGATCTTAAAAAATTATACAGAAAATCCATCTGGACCCGGAGCCTTCCTCAAATGTAATGAGTGCACAGCCTCCACAATTTCCTCAAAAGAAATTTGTTGTTCCAACAATTTTCTGTTGTAGGCAGAAATTGTAGGAATATTTAGTTGATCTAAGAAATTGTTCATTACAGTATCATCCTTAGAAGATTCAGAACTATAAAGTTTAGAGTAAAATTCTCTGAAAGTATCATTTATTGCTAAATAATCAGTTGTCCTATCACCATTAGCCTTGCATATTTCTTTAATCTGTTGTTTAGCTCTAAAGGTTTTAACTTGATCAGCCAATAATTTACCTGTTTCATCTCCATGAATATAAAATTGATTTTTATCTTTCAGGAGTTGGGTTTCAATTGGATAAGTTAAAAGAAGATCATATTTAGTTTTAATTTCAATACGTCTTTTATATAAAGCAGGTTCTGGAGCCAAGGCATACTCCTGGTCTAACTGTTTCAGCTGATTTGCTAAATCATTTCCCTTTTCATTAGCTTTCCTCTTAATACTTGCAGTATAAGAAATAATTTGTCCTCTAATATACGCCTTAAAAGCATCGCATCTGATAAGGCTAGAAGTCTCCTCTAATATATTCTCTTCAAAAACAAAGGTAATTTGTCTCTCCATCAACTTTAAAAAATCTTTATTAGATAAAAAAGTTAGATTAAATTGCCAAAATCTATTTGTTTGAAGAAGACCAGGAAGATTTAAAGATAGAAACACAGGAGCGTGATCTGAAACAGCAATCTCTTCATATTCACAGGATCGAACTAATGGAAACATTTGGCTATCAATAAAAAATAATCAATCCTGGAAAATGTAGGATGAACATGAGAAAAAAAAACAAATATTCCTTATCTACTGGATGAAAAAATGCCAGGCATCAACAATGCCACATTTCATTAAAAAAGATTTGATAAGCACAGCTGATTTATTCGGTATCATTGGTTTAAAAGATGAACAATCTAAAACTGGATCTAAGCAACATTTAAAGTCTCCACCCATCACCAATGAGTACAGACTTAGATCTGGCAAAAATGAAAAAAAAAACGCTTAATAAAATCTGGGTCATCTATATTTGGAGCATATACATTGGAAAATACTATTAATTTGTTATTTAGTTTCCCTGATACTGTAACAAAATGCCCATTAGTATCAGAAATTACTTTATGTTAAAGAAAGGGAACTTTATTAACTATGAGCATTGAAACGCCTCTTCATTGTCATAGTCATACTTTATTGATCCCGGGGGAAATTGGTTTTTGTTACAGTTGCACCATAAATAATAAACAGTAATAAAACCATAAACAGTTAAATAGTAATATGTAAATTATGCCAGGAAATAAGTCCAGGACCAGCCTATTGGCTCAGGGTGTCTGACCCTCCAAGGGAGGAGTTGTAAAGTTTGATGGCCACAGGCAGTAATGACTTCCTATGACGCTTTGTGTTGCATCTCGGTGGAATGAGTCTCTGGCTGAATGTACTCCTGTGCCCAACCAGTACATTATGTAGTGGATGGGAGACATTGTCCAAGATGGCATGCAACTCAGACAGCATCCTCTTTTCTGACACCACCGTCAGAGAGTCCAGTTCCATCCCTACAACATCACTGGCCTTACAAATGAGTTTGTTGATTCTGTTGGTGTACACAACAGCAAACATGATAGCACTGGCCACCACAGACTCGTAGAACATCCTCAGCATCGTCTGGCAGATGTTAAAGGACCTCATTCTCCTCAGGAAATAGAGACGGCTCTGACCCTTGCTTTGGCCTGAAACAAAGAATGAAAATGAGACCCTCTCCATCGATAAAAAAAACATGAATTGTCACACTTACGTATATGTGTATCTTGAAGAAAAACAATGGGTACCTTAAGTTTTTTAATATTGGCAAAAGTCTTACTTCTTTTCACGGGGTGATTTAGTCCTTTTACATTAAAACTAAGTAAATTAATACTTTGATCCATTTTAAAGCTCTTTATAAGAAAGATTAAAATAGCATTCAGAAAAATGTATATCAAACCCAAATAATAAACCTTGAAATATATTAACTAAGCAACAGAATTGACTAGATTCCCAAATCAGCTTAAAAAAAAGACTCCCCGTCCCTCCTCCCCCTCCCAAAGAGGGAAACTCAGTCACAGAGCAACCACTGTTTACTTCCCCTAAAGACATTCCTTTAGAAAGCCTGTTGGAACCGCTCCAAGAATTCAAGGTTGTTATACTATTCCAACCAAGATAAAATAACATACTGTGAGAAACAAGCTTAGACAGGTTTATCAAACAGAAATAACAATTATTCATGCTAAAAAATATTAAACAGTCATTTTTTAATATGTAGTACTTCTGTTTTTGCAAGATTTTTAGTCTATTCAATATATATATTCATTCATTTTTTTAAGTCTAAAAATTCTTGCGCCTTTTCCTTCGTATAAAACCATTTAAATGATCCGTCTTCCAATGTAATCCTCAGTTGAGTTGGAGAACGAAGAGAGGGTTTAAAATTTTGGCTGTATAACTCTGTCATAACTTTTTTGAACTAAGCACGTTCTGCCTTAACTTCTGATGAAATATCATGTACAACACGTATCTTTTGATCTTGGTAGTCAATCATACCTTTTCCACGGGCAGCACGAATCAGATGATACTTCATTTGAAATTGTGGAAACATATAATGACTGATCTTGGTTTAGATTTTGAAGCTAATCCATAGATAGGTAACCTGTGAGCACAGTCAATCAAAAGCCGAGAATTCATAATATCAGGGAATAATTCCATCAAAAGATTTGCAAAGAATTCTTTAGGATTATCTCCTTCTGTTTGTTCTTTAAGTCCCAAGATTCGTAAGTTGTTCCTCCTACTTCTGTTTTCCAAATCAATAATCTTCTGTCTCATCCTTTCATATAAGACACAATATATTTTTATACATAGCCAGAATATTAGGATATGTCAGATATAATTAGGTACTAGAATCCCATTAAATAATTAGTGCAAACCAGCCAGTACCTTTTTGCTTATATAATATGCAAACATTTATCATTTTGGTTTTTGTCTGCGAAGTCTTTTTTTAATGCTGAGCTTTTAATTTATTTCTTTGCACTGGATGTGTATAAGTATGAGGTATGTAATGTTATAAATGTGTTTATACTTATCAATTTTTGAGAGATTGTGTCAATAATTTTGCAATAGGTGAAGCTGACTTATAATCAAGGTTGAAATTTGTGGAAATCTGAAGGTTGAGCTTATGCCACTGATTTCAAGTTTAGAAAGGCGATTCTGAATGTGCAAACTACTGAACTTGCTCTCTGAAGGAATTTGATAAAATCAATGTGGCTAATTGCATATAATAAATAACATGAGCACACTGGAGTTATTTCTGAATTATTAAAAAAGTGAAACCTATATTCAATGGTCTCTTACCAAACTGCTGATGACAGAAAGAATGTGCGATCAAGATATACCCTGTTCACATTATCAAAACAGCCATTTATTTGAAAATAAAAGGTTCTGGGATTAGGAGTAAAAGATTGATAAATGTTTTCTGTTGCAATACTGGTTTATACTGTTACTTCTCCAAATTAATCCTCAGAAATGTTTACATTTTTTCTTTTTGTATTATAAGATCAAACTACAAAATCCAAAAATATTGAAGTAATCCCACAGGCCGAAGACATCACAGCATTTTCTGAATAGAGATGATGTAAAAACGTTCCTACCACCTGGTTTCCTTTCACCTTCCCCTCCCCCACCTTTTTATTCTGGTGTCTTCCTCACCATTCCAGTCCCAAAGAAGTATTTTGGCCCAAAACGTCAACTGCTTATTCATGTCCAGAAATGCTGCCTGACCTGCTGAGTTTCTCCAGCACTTTATGTGTGACACCTTAAATATAAACTTTATTTGAGAAAACTACTCCAATTTTAATCTGTTATTTTAATCACGAATAAAATATATGTCACAGGAGCAGGAGAATGCAAGTCAACCACTCTTACCTGCTTTGTCAGTTAATAAGAACATGACTGATCCCTTTGTAATTCCTAAAACAACCCTTCTGGGTATCAATAGAGTGAATATTGCAACCGAGCATTCATATTCTTTGACTCAAATGGAATCCTGCCCTCTATCAGTCAAATTAATATCAAGAAGTTATTTTTCTCTATTTATTGAGATCCAGCGCGCAAGAGGCCCTTCTGGCCCTTTGTGTCATAAGGTGAGGCGCTGGGTGCGGACCCAAATGCAAGACACAGACACTAAAGTACTAGAAACTGGACAGGATTAGAGACTAGAGTTAGGGACGTGACTGGACGCAGACTAGGAGCTGGGAAAAGAACACAGACTTGGGCTAGGATATTGGCTGGGAAAGCGGGACCAGGACTAGGAACTGGGAACTAGGAGCCTAGGCTTTGACACCGAGCCAGAGACTGGACAAAGGCCCAGAACCTGCATCTTGACTCGGGCTCGGACCCCGGAACTAAGCGAGGACATGACGTTGCTACAGGACGTGACGAGTCTTGGGTGCCTCGAGGTGAGGACGTGATGAGGCTTGGGTTCCTAGAGGCGAGGACGTGACAAGGCTTGGGTTCCTCGAGGCGAGGACGTGACGAGGCTTGGGTTCTTCGAGGCGAGGATGTGACGAGGCTTGGGTTCCTCGAGGTGAGGACGTGTTGAGGCTTGGGTTCGGACTCTGGGCCAGAGAATGGACAAGGACCCAGAACCTGGGTCTCGACTCGGGCTTAGACTCCGGAACTAGGCGAAGACATGCCGTGGTCTTGGGAGACAGGACTAGACCAGGCAGCTCCTGTACAGGACGAGGCGCCACATGGACAGGACAAGGCACATGGACAGGATGAGAACACGAAGCCTTGACTTGGTACTCAGGAATAGCCAAGCCTCGGACTTGGGACGACAGGAACCTCAGAATCTTGGACTTGGGATGACAGGGATGCAGAACACAGAGCCTTGGTCTTGGGGAAGACAGGAACACAGAGCTTTGGTCGAGAGCACAGGAACACAGAGTCTTGGACTTCAGAGACAGGAACATGGAACACAGAGCCAGGACCCCTCCTTGGGAACGGGACGTAGGGCCGGGACTCATACACAGAATGCTGAACACGATGAGATGATTCCCAACACTAGGTAGCGGCAAATGGCCGGACCTATCTTGTGAAGGCATGGACACAGAGACAGTTCAAAACAACGATAGACAGTTCCTTATCTTGCTCCGACAGTTAAACTTGACAGCAGTGCGGGCAAAGGTTACAGGCGAGGCAAGGTGAGGCTTCAGACACTGGTTTCAGGGCAAGGCTTTACCTTACTTTATTGTCACCAAACAATTGATACTGGAGCGTACAATCATCATAGCAATATTTGATTCCGCGCTTTGCAATCCCTGGAATACAAATCCATAGTAGATAGTAAAAATTTTAATTATAAATCATAAATAGAAAATGGAAAAGGGAAAGTAAGGTAGTGCAAAAAAACCAAGAGGCAGGTCCGGATATTTGGAGGGTACGGCCCAGACCCGGGTCAGGATCCGTTCAGCAGTCTTATCACGGTTGGAAAGAAGCTGTTCCCAAATCTGGCCGTACGAGTCTTCAAGCTCCTGAGCCTTCTCCCGGAGGGAAGAGGGATGAAAAGTGTGTTGGCTGGGTGGGTTGAGTGCTTGATTATCCTAGCAGCAGTGCTCCGACAGCATGCGGTGCAAAGAGAGTCCAAGGACAGAAGATTGGTTTGTGTGATGTGCTGGGCGGTGTTCACCATCTTCTGCAGCTTCTTCCGGTCTTGGACAGGACAACTTCCATACCAGGTTGTGCTGCACCCTAGAAGAATGCTTTCTACGGTGCATCTATAAAAATTAGTGAGGGTTTTAGGGGACGGGCCAAATTTCTTTAGCTTTCTCAGGGAGTAAAGGCACTGGTGGGCCTCCTTGGCAGTGGACTCTGCGTGGTTGGACCAAATCAGGTCATTTGTGATATTGACCCCGAGGAACTTAAAGCTTTTGACCTGTTTCACTTGTGCACCACCGATGTAAATGGAGTCGTGCGGTCTGCTACTCCTTCTGAAGTCAACAATCAATTCCTTCGTCTTGCTGACGTTGAGGGATAGGTTATTGTCTTCGCACCATGCCACCAGGTTCTTAATTTCCTCTCTGTACTCAAACTTATCATTACCCAAGATACGGTCTACAATTGTGGTGTCATCAGCAAACTGATATATTGAGTTTGATGGAAACTTGGCTGTGCAGTGGGTGTACAGTGAGAACAACAGGGGGTTGAGTACACAGCCTTGTGGGGCACCAGTGCTCAGCGTGATTGTAGAGGAGAGCTTGTCCCCTATTTTTACAGCCTGGGTCCTGTCTGTGAGGAAGTTGAATATCCAGCTGCAGATCTGAGTGCTAAGGCCCAGGTTCTGGAGCTTAGGAATCAGTTTATTTGGAATGATGGTATTAAAGGCAGAGCTGTAGTCAATGAAAAGGAATCTTACATATGCATCTTTATTCTCCATCTGTTCTAAGGAGGAATGTTGGGGCAGAGAGATGGCATCTGCGGTTGACCTGTTGCTCCAGCAGGCGAATTGCAAAGCATTGAGGTTGACCGGTAGGCTGTGGTTGATGTGTGCCATAAACAATCGCTCAAAGCACTTCATAGCAATTGATGTCAGTGGCACAGGTCGATAGTCAGGAGGAAGGGGCAGAAAAGGGATTCAGGCAGGGGATTTATACAGGAACAATCCAGCAGCCAAGCCCTAGTCTCTGGAGGTAGTTATCTGTCTGCCCAAACAAGAATCATGTGCCTTAAATAGAACACCTAACAGAACAATGGGAAATGGATGGAAGGACCGGACCGTGAACCGGAATGCGGAGTTCTCGGACCAGACCATGACACTTTGAGCCGCACTGCCCAGCAATCGCCAATTCAATCCTAGCCCAATCACGGAACGTTTTACAATGACTAATTAACCTACCAACCAATACGTCTTTGCACTGTGGGAGGAAGCTGGAACACCCGGAGGAAACTCATGCCGTCACAGTGAGGGGAATGCACAAACTGCAGATAGAAAGGGTGCAGAGGAGATTTACAAGAATGTTGCCTGGATTGGGGAGCATGCCGTATGAGAATCGGTTGAGTGAAATCGGCCCTTTTTCATTGGCGCAACAAAGGATGAGAGGTGACCTGATAGAGGTGCATAAGACGATGAGAGGCATTGATCATGCGGATAGTCAGAGGCTTTTTCCCAGGGCTGAAGCAGTCTTGAGGTGCTTGGAAGTAGGTACAGAGGAGATGTCAGGGGTAAATTTTTTACGCAGAGAGTGGTGAGTGCATGGAATGGGCTGCCAGCAAAGGTGATGGAGGCAGATATGATAGGGTCTTTTAAGAGACTCCTGGACAGGTACATGGAGCTCAGCTAGGTAATTTCTAAGGTAAGGACATGTTCGGCACAGCTTTGTGGGCTGAAGGGCCTGTATTGTGCTGTAGAAATTCTATGTTTCTAATCTATGGACTTACTGTTAAAGACTCTTCATCACAGGTTCTCAATATTTATTGCCTATTTATTTACATTTGCACTTGCAGAGTTTGTTGTCTTCTGCACTCCAGCTGATCTTTCATTGATCCTGTTCTAGTTACTGTTCTATAGATTTGCTGAGTATGCCCGCGGGAAAATGAATCTCAGGGTTGTATGTCGTAACAAAGAGGGCCACTTTTCAGCATAATTGTAAAAGGACGAAGAGAGTTGTAAAAGAGCGCCTGAAGGCTTTGTGTGTCAATGCAAGGAGCATTCATAATAAAGTGGATGAATTGAAAGTGCAGATTGTTATTAATGATTATGATATAGTTGGGATCACAGAGACATGGCTCCAGGGTGACCAGGGATGGGAGCTCAACGTTCAGGAATATTCAATATTCAGGAGGGATAGACATGAAGGAAGGGGAGGTGGGGTGGCATTGCTGGTTAAAGAAGAGATTAACGCAATAGAAAGGAAGGACATAAGCCGGGAAGATGTGGAATCGATATGGGTAGAGCTGCGTAACACTAAGGGGCAGAAGACACTGGTGGGAGTTGTGTACAGGCCACCTAACAGTAGTAGTGAGGTTGGAGATTGTATTAAGCAGGAAATTAGAAATGTGTGCAATAAAGGAACAGCAGTTATAATGGGTGACTTCAATCTACATGTAAATTGGGTGAACCAAATTGGTAAAGGTGCTGAGGAAGAGGATTTCTTGGAATGTATGCGGGATGATTTTTTGAACCAACATGTCGAGGAACCAACTAGAGAGCAGGCTATTCTGGACTGGGTTTTGAGCAATGAGGAAGGGTTAATTAGCGATCTTGTCGTGAGAGGCCCAGTGGGTAAGAGTGACCATAATATGGTGGAATTCTTCATTAAGATGGAGAGTGACATAGTTAATTCAGAAACAAAGGTTCTGAACTTAAAGAGGGGTAACTTTGAAGGTATGAGATGTGAATTAGCTAAGATAGACTGGCAAATGACACTTAAAGAATTGACGGTGGATATGCAATGGCAAGCATTTAAAGATTGCATGGATGAACTACAACAATTGTTCATCCCAGTTTGGCAAAAGAATAAATCAAGGAAGGTAGTGCACCTGTGGCTGACAAGAGAAATTAGGGATAGTATCAATTCCAAAGAAGAAGCATACAAATTAGCCAGAGAAAGTGGATCACCTGAGGACTGGGAGAAATTCAGAGTTCAGCAGAGGAGGACAAAGGGCATAATTAGGAAGGGGAAAAAAGATTATGAGAGAAAACTAGCAGGAAACATAAACACGGACTGTAAAAGCTTTTATAGATATGTAAAAAGGAAAAGACTGGTAAAGACAAATGTAGGTCCCCTGCAGACAGAAACAGATGAATTGATTATGGGGAGCAAGGACATGGCAGACCAATTGAATAATTACTTTGGTTCTGTCTTCACTAAGGAGGACATAAATAATCTTCCAGAAATAGTAGGGGACAGAGGGTCCAGTGAGATGGAGGAACTGAGCGAAATACATGTTAGTAGGGAAGTGGTGTTAGGTAAATTGAAGGGATTGAAGGCAGATAAATCCCCAGGGCCAGATGGTCTGCATCCCAGGGTGCTTAAGGAAGTAGCCCAAGAAATAGTGGATGCATTAGTGATAATTTTTCAAAACTCGCTAGATTCTGGACCAGTTCCTGAGGATTGGAGGGTGGCTAATGTAACTCCACTTTTTAAAAAAGGAGGGAGAGAGAAACCGGGGAATTATAGACCGGTTAGCCTAACGTTGGTGGTGGGGAAACTGCTGGAGTCAGTTATCAAGGATGTGATAACAGCACATTTGGAAAGCGGTGAAATGATCGGACAAAGTCAGCATGGATTTGTGAAAGGTGTTGCATTTTAGAAGGTCAAACGCAAGAGGAAAGTAAATGATAGGACCATTAAGAACACAAGATTTCAGTTGGATTTTGGGGTGCAGCTGCATAACTCCCTAAAAGTGGCAACATGGGTGGATGAGGTGGTAAAGATAGCAGAAGGGCATTGAGTGTACAAATTGGGAGTTCATGTTGAAGCATGTAAAACAGTAGTTGGGTCACATTTGGAGTATTAAGTGCAGCAACTATATTTCATTAGAAGGTCGAGGAGAATTGTATGTCACCCAAAACACTTGCAAATGTGTACAAATGTACCGTAGAAAGCACTCTAACTGGTTCCATCACTGTCTGGTATTGAGGTGGCGGGGGGGGCGGGGTCTACTGCACAGGATTGAAACAAGCTGCAAAGAGTTGTGAACTTAGTCAACTCCATCATGGCACTAGACTCCGTAGTACCCAGGACACCTTCAGAGAGCGATGCCTCAAAAAGACGGCATCCATCATTATGGACCCTCACCACCGAGGTGATGTCTCATTCTCATTTCTGCCATCAGGAGGAAGTACAGAAACTTGAGGACAGACACTGAATGATTCAGGAACTACAAATTTCTTTTTGCATGGACTGCTCTGGGGCTGGCCTGCACCAGCAAGCAAGTGATAGAGGCAGTACAGTGCATCAGGTGCACTTAGACAGATATATGTGCAAGCAGGGAATTATAGGATACGGACCATGTCCAGGCAGATGGGATTAGTTAGCAGTATAATATTTCTGCAGATGTGCTGGGGCCTGTTCCTGTACTGCACTATTCTATATTCGAACAGCATATCCCTGTGGCAATCCTGATCTCGGCTTCTCTGAGATATTACCACTGCAAAATCCATCCCTTTCCAAACCGCTCTGCAACTGAAAGCCAATTTATTTTCTCATTAACCTACTTCTGATGAAGGGTCTTTGATCTGAAGCATTAGCTCTGTTACAGTTTGCACAGATGTTTTCATAAGACCATAAGGCAAAGGAACAGAATTAGGCCATTCACCCTATTGAGTCTTAAGGGACATTATGTTATCCCCTTTTGCTCTGCCTCCTGTGGCAGGAGATCCATGGTGGTGTAGTGTTTAGCACAGCACTTTATAGTACAGGTGATCCAGGTTCAGTTCCTGCCGCTGCATGTGAGAGTTTCCATGTACTCCCTGTGAACGTGTGGGTTTTGTCTGGGTGACCCCATATCCTCTCACGGTCCAAAGAAGTACTGGTTGGTAGGTTAATTGGTCATTGTAAATTGTCCTGTGATTAGGCTAGGGTTAAATCGGGGGAGTTCTGAGTGGTGTGGGTTTAAGGGGCGCAAAGGACTTCATGCTGTATCTCAATAAATGAATCCTTTGTTAGACATGGTTTCCATGCTCTTAAGAGTATTGCTGACATTTTCTGTAGGTTGATTGAATTCCTTGTTGTCTTTGGAGTGACTGTTCTGATTTGATTTGATTTGATTCCTGGACACATAAGGATCAGTACATTTTGGCTCAGGTAAGTGGCTACCACAATTAGTCAAAGTTTCATGGAAATAGTTAAAAAGGTATACAAAAAAAGAGATAAACCATCAATTAACTGACTCTAATTAGGAACAGCTCAGCAACAGTCTCTTGTCCCAATTAAACGCCATGATGTTCCAAATAAACAAAGGGCATCCTGGCTGTTTTCTGGATGATCTGATTTTATTCTTTAAGAGTTGTGTCAAATAGGAGGCTGTCTGATTAACTGGAACCCACTGCAGTGATTAAGTTTATTTCTTAGACCTTTGAATTGAATTGACTTTATTTCTTACATCCTTCATATACATGAGTAAAAGCCTTTATGTTTTTTCTCCACCTAACTGTGCCATATAAGACAAGGAGTCTAATGAACCTTTAACATTAAGGCAACAGCATTAACGTTTCTTATGTGGACTGCGTGTAAATATATAGATATGAAATTGTACAGCTGATGTTTTTGCTTCAATGTGAGTTTTATGTGTGAAATCACAAGACAGTATTAGGAGCCAATTAATTACAATAAAGGGTAATCTGACATTAAATCTTTTTTTGTTCATTTCAACAATTCCAGGACTCTGGGGGCTGGTTAACAGTGCTGGTATCTTGCACCCCCTTGCCCCTGTTGACTGGCTTATGATAGATGATTACAGAGCCGTGTTGAATGTCAACCTGGTTGGACTTATTGAGGTCACACTGAGTGTACTTCCACTGATAAAGTGGGCACGAGGCAGAATAGTGAATATTGCAAGTGTAGGTGGAAGGATCAGCCCTGTAAGTGGAGCGTATTGCATCTCTAAATTTGGTGTAGAAGCCTTCAATGACAGTCTCAGGTGAGTTTGAAATTAAGATGCTCTCCTTGATACTTCTGTTTATGTATCAACATAATAGAGTAGAGTTCTTTTAATCTGGCATTTTGTTTTTCGGGAATCCTGGTGGTTCACTATCCGACTTGCTCCTGCTGCAGAATATCAGCCAGGAACTGAGAGTGAGCCCTGAGCCAAGATCTGGTACCAGGGCTTGGGGACCAGAGCACCAGGGGCCTGGAAATTTGTCATCTTTGCAGCTGGCGTCAGGGACCAGGGTGTTTGTATATGTCCTGCTCCCTTTAGACACACTGGATTCACCGGAAACTTTATAAAATGACAATACAACATATCAAATAAAAGTATGTTTAGGTATTAATAGGAGTAACATCCATTAGGATGATTTAGCAGATGAGTGTGTGTCTGAGGAACTGGCAGGATTTCAGATTTATGGATCATTGCGATCTCTTCTGGGGAAGGTATTACCTGTACAAAAGGAACACACATAAAAGTTGCTGGTGAATGCAGCAGGCCAGGCAGCATCTCTAGGAAGAGGTGCAGTCGACGTTTCAGGCCGAGACCCTTCGTCAGGACTAACTGAAGGAAGAGTGAGTAAGGGATTTGAAAGTTGGAGGGGGAGAGGGAGATCCAAAATGATAGGAGAAGACAGGAGGGGGAGAGATGGAGCCAAGAGCTGGACAGGTGATAGGCAAAAGGGATACGAGAGGATCATGGGACAGGAGGTCCGGGAAGAAAGGCAAGGAGGTGTGGGGGGGGACCCAGAGGATGGGCAAGAGGTATATTCAGAGGGACAGAGGGAGAAAAAGGAGAGTGAGAGAAAGAATGTGTGTATAAAAATAAGTAACAGATGGGGTACGAGGGGGAGGCAGGGCATTAGCGGAAGTTAGAGAAGTCAATGTTCATGCCATCAGGTTGGAGGCTACCCAGACGGAATATAAGGTGTTGTTCCTCCAACCTGAGTGTGGCTTCATCTTTACAGCAGAGGAGGCCGTGGATAGACATGTCAGAATGGGAATGGGATGTGGAATTAAAATGTGTAGCCACTGGGAGATCCTGCTTTCTCTGGCGGACAGAGCGTAGATGTTCAGCAAAGCGGTCTCCCAGTCTGCATCGGGTCTCGGCAATATATAAAAGGCCACATCGGGAACACCGGACACAGTATATCACCCCAGCCGACTCACAGGTGAAGTGTTGCCTCACCTGGAAGGACTGTTTGGGGCCCTGAATGGTGGTAAGGGAGGAAGTGTAAGGGCATGTGTAGCACTTGTTCCGCTTACACGGGTAAGTGCCAGGAGGGAGATCAGTGGAGAGGGATGGGGGGGACGAATGGACAAGGGAGTCGCGTAGGGAGCGATCCCTGCGGAATGCAGAGAGAGGGGGGGAGGGAAAGATATGCTTAGTGGTGGGATCCCGTTGGAGGTGGCGGAAGTTACGTTCATCTCCCTCGTCTTCCTTTTTTAAAGAAAGGGGCTTCCCTTCCTCCACTATCAACTCTGCTCTTAAATGCATCTCCCCCATTTCACGTACATCTGCTCTCACTCTATCCTCCCCCCACCCCACTAGGAATAGGGTTCCCCTGGTCCTCACCTACCAACCCACCAGTCTCCAAGTCCAACATATTATTCTCCGTAACTTCCGCCACCTCCAACGGGATCCCACCACTAAGCATATCTTTCCCTCCACCCCACCTCTGCTTTCCGCAGGGATCGCTCCCTATGCGGCTCCCTTGTCCATTCGTCCCCCCCATCCCTCCCCACTGATCTCCCTCCTGGCACTTACCTGTGTAAGCGGAACGTGCTACACATGCCCTTACACTTCCTCCCTTACCACCATTCAGAGCCCCAAACAGTCCTTCCAGGTGAGGCGACACTTCACCTGTGAGTCAGCTGGGGTGATATACTGTGTCCGGTGCTCCCAATGTGGCCTTTTATATATTGGCGAGACCCGACGCAGACTGGGAGACCGCTTTGCTGAACACCTACGCTCTGTCCGCCAGAGAAAGCAGGATCTCCCAGTGGCCACACATTTTAATTCCACATCCCATTCCCATTCTGACATGTCTGTCCACGGCCTCCTCTACTGTAAAGATGAAGCCACACTCAGGTTGGAGGAACAACACCCTATATTCCGTCTGGGTAGCCTCCAACCTGATGGCATGAACATCGACTTCTCTAACTTCCGTTAATGCCCCACCTCCCCCTCGTACCCCATCCGTTATTTATTTTTATACACACATTCTTTCTCTCACTCTACTTTTTCTCCCTCTGTCCCTCTGAATATACCCCTTGCCCATCCTCTGGGTCCCCCCCCACACCTCCTTGTCTTTCTTCCCGGACCTCCTGTCCCATGATCCTCTCGTATCCCTTTCGCCTATCACCTGTCCAGCTCTTGGCTCCATCCCTCCCCCTCCTGTCTTCTCCTATCATTTTGGATCTCCCCCTCCCCCTCCAACTTTCAAATCTCTTACTAACTCTTCCTTCAGTTAGTCCTGACGAAGGATCTCGGCCTGAAACGTCGACTGCCCCTCTTCCTAGAGATGCTGCCTGGTCTGCTGCGTTCACCATCATCTTTTATGTGTGTTGCTTGAATTTCCAGCATCTGCAGAATTCCTGTTGTTTACCTGTACAAAAGGGATGGCTTGCACCTGAAACTGAGCAGTCCAATACCCTTGCGGGCTGGTTTGTTCGAACTGTAGGGTTGGGTTTAAACAAATTTGGCAAGGGAATGGAACTGGAGTGATAGTGCTAAGGATTAGGTGGTTGGTTAACAAACAGAGGCAGTGTGTAGTGAGACTGTGAGCAAAGAGGGGCCGATGATAGGGCAAAATTGCAGCCCACAGAACGAGCTGCAGTGTTGACAGGTGGACAAAATCTAAATGGCTGGATACAGGATTGAATATGCACAGTAGACAGAACAAGGTGGAAGAACTTGTAGACTGGCCTGTTGGGGACATGACTGAATTGTGGCTGAAAGAAGATTGTAGCGGAGAGCTTAACGTCCAAGGATACATATTGTATTGAAAGGACACACGGCCAGGCAGAGCGAGAGGTGTGTGGCTCTGTTGGTGGTAAAATCAAATCAAATCATTAGAAAGAGGTGACATGGACCAGACGGTGTTGAAACATTGTGCATAGAGCTAAGGCATTCAAAAGTGAAAAGACCCTAATTTGAGCTATATGCAGACCCCCAAGCAGTAGTAAAGATGTGGTCTACAAGTTACTATGGGAGCTAAAAAACACATGTCAACAAGGAACTGTTAGAATACTCATGGGGGAATTGGGAAAATCGGGTCCCAGAGGGGAATTCGGAGAATGTCCGTGAGATGGCTTTTTAGAGGAGTTTGTGGTGCTCAGCTATTCTGGATTGGGAATTGCACAATTAATTGATTAGAAAGTTCAAGGTAACAGAAACTTTAAGGGCCAGTAATTATGATATGACAGAGGCACAAGAGAGAAGCTGGCAAAAAATGATTGTCAAAGAACTCTGGCAGAGCAGCAATGGCTGGAATTGCAATTCAGAAGGCAACAGAGAATTACATCCCAAAGAAGAAGAGGTACTCTAAATATAGATGGCACCACTGTGGTTGACAAGAGAAGTCAAAGGCAACATCAACACGAAAGAGAGGGCATATTATAGAGTAACAATTAGTGGAAAGTTCAAGGATTTGGGGAGCTTATAAAAACAAACAGATGGCAAAGAAAACAGTCATTAAGAAGGAAAAGATGAGATAAGAAGGAAAGCTAGACAATAATATTACAATAATATTTAATATTATAAGTTTCCTCAGATATATAAAGTGTAAATGAGAGGTGAGAGTAGATACTGGATCACTGGAAAATGATGCGAGAGAGGTAGTGATGGGGGAGAAGGAAATGGCTGATGAACTGAATGAGTATTTTGCATCAGTCTTCACTGTAGAAGACACTAGCAGTATGTCAGAGGTTTGAGAACGTCAGAGGATAGAAGTGAGTGAAATTGTCATTACTAAGGAGAAAGTTTTTGGGAAATTGAAAGGTCTGAAGGTAGCTAAGTTACCTGGACCAGATGGTATATACCCCAGCATTCTGAAAGAAGTAGCTGAAGAGACTCTGGAGGCATTATTAATGATCTTTCAGGAACCAACTGTTTCTGGCATGGTTTTAAAGGAATGGAAAATTGAAAATGTCACTCTACTGTTCCAGAAGGGAGGAGGGAGAACAATGGAAATTGTAGGCCAGTTAGTCTGACCTCAGTGGTTGGGAAGATGTTGGAGTTGATTCTCAAGGATGTAGTTTCAGTGTACTTGGAAACACATGATAAAATAGGCTGAAGTCAGCATGGTGTCCTTAGGTGAAAAACTTCCCTGACAAATCTGTTGGAATTCTTTGAAGAAATAACAAGCAGGATAAATAAAGGAGAATTGGTGGATGTTGAATACTTGGATTTTCTGAAAGCCTTTAACAAGTTGCCGCACATGTGGCTGCTTCAGAAGCTAAGAGCCCATGGTATTACAGGAAAGATACTCGTGTGGATAAAGCAGTGGTTGATTGGCAAGGGAGAAATAGTAGGAATAATGCAAGCTTTTTCCGGTTGTCTGCCAGTGACCAGTGGTGTATAACTGGAGCATGTGTTGGGACAGCTTCTTTTTTATGTTATATATCTATGATTTGTATGACAGAATTGATGGCTTTGTGGCCAGGTTTGCAGATGATATGTAGATACATTGAGGGGCAGCCTCCATGTCACCCTGCCCTCAAGTTTACCGTCCATTTCTGACACCTCCCTCCCCTTTCTAGATTTTTCTGTCTCTGTCTCTGGAGACAGCTTATCCACTGATGTCTACTATAAGCTTACTGACTCTCACAGCTATCTGGACTATTCCTCTTCTCACCCTGACTCTTGCAAAAATGCCATCCCCTTCTCGCAATTCCTCCGTCTCCACCGCATCTGCTCTCAGGATGAGGCTTTTCATTCCAGGATGAGGGAGATGTCCTCCTTTTTTAAAGAAAGGGGCTTCCCTTCCTCCACTATCAACTCTGCTGCCAAACGCATCTCCCCCATTTCACGTACATCTGCTCTCACTCCATCCTCCCGCCACCCCACTAGGAATAGGGTTCCCCTGGTCCTCACCTACCACCCCACCAGCCTTCCGGGTCCAACATATTATTCTCCGTAACTCCCGCCACCTCCAACGGGATCCCACCACTAAGCACATCATTCCCTCCCCCCTCCCTCTGCTTTCCGCAGGGATCGCTCACTACGCGACTCCCTTGTCCATTCGTCTCCCCCATCCCATCCCCACTGATCTCCCTCCTGGCACTTATCCTTGTAAGCAGAACAAGTGCTACACATGCCCTTACACTTCCTCCCTTACCAGCATTCAGGGCCCCAGACAGTCCTTCCAGGTGAGGCGACACTTCACCTGTGAGACGGCTGGGGTGATATACTGCATCTGGTGCTCCCGATGTGGCCTTCTATATATTGGGAGACCGCTTTGCTGAACACCTACACTCTGTCCGCCAGAGAAAGCAGGATCTCCCAGTGGCCACACATTTTAATTCCACATCCCATTCCCATTCTGACAAGTCTATCCACGGCCTCCTCTACTGTAAAGATGAAGCCACACTCAGGTTGGAGGAACAACACCTTATATTCCGTCTGGGTAGCCTCCAACCTGATGGCATGAACATCAACTTCTCTAACTTCCGCTAATGCCCCACCTCCCCCTCGTACCCCATCCGTTATTTATTTATATACACACATTCTTTCTCTCACTCTCCTTTTTCTCCCTCTGTCCCTCTGAATATACCTCTTGCCCATCCTCTGGGTTCCCCCCCCCCATGTCTTTCTCCCCAGGCCTCCTGTCCCATGATCCTCTCATATCCCCTTTGCCAATCACCTATTCAGCTCTTGGCTCCATCCCTCCCCCTCCTGTCTTCTCCTATCATTTTGGACCTCCCCCTCCCCCTCCCACTTTCAAATCTCTTACTAACTTTTCCTTCAGTTGGTCCTGACGAAGGGTCTCGGCCCGAAACGTCGACTGCACCGCTTCCTAGAGATGCTGCCTGGCCTGCTGCATTCACCAGCAACTTTGATGTGTGTTACATGGAGGGGCAGGTAGTTTTGAGAAAGATGAGAGGCTGCAGAAGGACTTAGACAGATTAAGAGAATTGGCAAGGAATTGGCAGATGATATACAGTGTTGGGAAGTGAATCGTCATGCACTTTGGGAGAAGAAATAAAAGGGAAGACTATTTTGTAAAAGGAGAGAAAATTTGAGGTGCAAAGGGCCTTGGGAGTCCTCATGCAGGATTCCATAAAGGTTAATTTTTTTGTTTGAGTCTGTTGTGAGGAAAGAAAACGTAACGTTAACATTCATTTCGAGAGGACTAGAATATAAAGCAAGGATGTAATTTTGAGGTTTTATGAACCATTGGTGAGGCCTCACTTGGTGTAATGTGAGCAGTTTTGGGCCCCTTATCTAAGAAAGAATTTGCGGATATTGGAGAGGGTTCAAAGAAGGTTCACAAAAATGATTCTGGGATTGAAAGGCTTGTCATACAAGGAGTGTTTGCTGGCTCCAGATGTCTATTCACTGAAATTCAGAAGATTGAGGGGTGATCTCATTGAAACATTGATTGTTGAAGGGCCTGGACAGGAAGTATGTGGAGGCGTTTCCTGTGGTGGAGATTCTAAGGACAGAGGGCACAGCGTCAGAATAGAGGAACGTCCATTTAGAACAGAGATGAGGAGGAATTTTGTTAGCCAGAGAGTGGTTAATCTGTGACATTCATTGCCTCATGTGGCCTTGGAGGCCAGATCACTGGGAACACTTAAGACAGAAATCTCAACCAGAAATAGCGACTGTACACATTTCCATAGATGCTGGCTGGCCTGCTGTGTTCCTCAGGCATTTTGTGTGTGTTACCTACTTATTCAACCTTGCTTTTTACAAACATCGTTTTGTATTTTATTTTCATTTTAAAATTTTATTCTTTGTAAATCACCTGGAATTACATCGTCTGTTGGAGAATGCTCTATAAATATGTTGTTGTTATTATTCCTTCACAAAAGATTGACTGGTTCTCCTCATAGTCTATCATTTAAAGTAGCATTGTTTTACATAAAATAAAAAATAACAAAGTAAACAAAAGCCAACAGATAAAAGTTTGTAACAACATGATAGTTTTATTTTGTAATTTTGCAGGAGAGATATGAAGCATTTTGGAGTGAAAGTAGCTTGTATTGAGCCAGGTTTTTTCAAAACACCCATGACTAATGTAGAACACCTATTGGAGCAAATGAACAGGTTGTGGAGTAGGTTACCACCAGATGTACAAGAAGAATATGGGGATGATTACGTGGATAAAGGTTAGTTGTTTTTATCTTACATATATTTAGATGTTTTTAATTAAAGATATCCAATTATGAACTTGTGGTCCAAATGGATACATTACCTAAAGCAAGCTTGTCTCAATAAATATTATTCATCCACTGCTATGCTTCACCTATAGATAGCAGAAGAGTGTAGAAAATGCAAAATCCGTTTTTATTAGTTTTTTATGTTTATATATATGAATTGTTCAAATGAATTGGTTCAATTTAATATAATATATACAGCCTGAAATTCTTATTCTTCACAGACATTCACAAAACAATAAAACCTAAAGATTGAATGATAGAAACTTCAGAAACGTAAAGCCCAGCCTGTTCTTCACACCTTCCATGCACAAGCAGCAGCTGAGGCACTGATTTCCTCTCCCTCCCCACCCCACCACCCTCCCATCATTTTCATTTTTAAATCTTTTTATTAATTATTCTTGAAAATCAATAACAGAGAAAAATACATCAAAATAATCAAGACAACATATCCATATGTAGAATAAGAGTTAAACTATCAACCAAACCCAACAGTATATCAATAATAATAAAAAACAAAATGTTAAAGCTTTTTTTTATAGAAAAAAGAAAGAAAAAAAGAACCCCTACTAACTAAAACAAAAAAAAACCCAAATAACAAAAAAACGGGGAAAAAAACCCCATTTGGAGCACAAACCCGGAGCTATACGCCATACAAGCTTCCATTAAAAAAAAAGACATCAATCCGCCAAGCAAATTCATGTATCCAAGCATCAGAAAAGGACCATCTTTATTAACTCAATTCAAATAATAATAACGGGCAAAAGAACCCCACCTTTTCTCGAAGTCAAATCAAGGATCGAAAGTTCGACTTCTAATTTTTTCCAAACTAAGACATAACATCACCTGAGAGAAGCATTGTATCAAAGTGGGAGCAGAGGCATCTTTCCATTTTAATAAAATAGCCCTTCTAGCCAATAATGTGACAAATGCAATTATGTATTGGTCTGATATAGAAATACCGTGAATATATTGAGGAATTATACCAAACAAAACTGTCAATTTATTAGGTTGTAAATTGATTTTTAAAGCTTTAGAAATTGTACAAAAAAATAGATTTCCAGAATTGTTTCAATACAGAACACGACCAAAACATATGTGTCAATGTAGCTATCGCAGTTTTGCATCTATCACACTGACTATTTACATTAGGAAATATTTTAGACAATCTCTCCTTTGTCAAATAATAACGATGTACAATTTTAAATTGAATTAGAGAATGACTGGCACAAATCGAAGAAGAGTTAACCAGCTTCAAAATTCACAACCAATCCTCTGTTATCAAGGTCATGTTAAGCTCTCTTTCCCAATCTTGCTTAATCTTAAGTAAAGGATAGTTATCCTGTTGTAAACGTAAATTATAAATTTTCCCTATAAAACCTTTCACTAAAGGATTCATTTTTAAAATAATGTCTAACAGGTCAGGGTCTTGTATTAATGGAAAATTACTTAAATATTCTTGTAAGAAATGTCTGACCTGAAGATATTGCAAAAAATGTGAATATGTGAGAGAGTATTTAGTTATTAATTTCTCAAAGGACATCAATCGGCCTTCTTGAAACAAAACCATAAAGGAAAAAATTCCTTTATTCCTCTAAAGAGAAAAGGTAGGATCTTTAAGTGAAGGTTTAAATAAATAGTTTCGATAAATTAAACTAAAAAGGTTAAATTTTTAAAAATTAAAAAACTTAGGAAACTAGTGCCAGATTTATCATAGGATTTATATTTAGAATTGAAATTTTGGCTAATTGTACAGGCAAAGGAGCTCCTAATAACGAAGTTAAATGAAATTGTTTCACAATTTTCAATTCCAGATCAATCCAAGGTGGTCGTTCATTTTTATTGGTCCAATATAACCAAGAACACACATAACATATATTAACAGCCCAATAATACATTCTTAAATTAGGCAAAGTAAGACCTCCATCCTTTTTTAATTTCTGTAAATGATATTTTCCAATTCTTGGTCTTTTATTATTCCAAACAAAAGATGAAATAATAGAGTCAACCTGATCAAAAAACTTCTTAGAAAAATAGGAATATTTTGAAATACATATAAAAATTTTGGTAAAATCGTCATTTTAACTGCATGAATTCGACCTGCTAACAAAAGTGTAAGTGGATTACATCTAGAAAAAAATTGCTTCATAAAATCCACTAAGGGAACTAAATTAGCTCTAATAAAGGTCTCCATAATTTTTAGTGATGATAATACCTAAATATTTAAAAGAATCCGTAACTTTTAAAGGAATGTCATCATTTATAGAAGCAGAATCATTTAAAGGAAATGATTCACTTTTATGCAGGTTAATTTATATCCTGAAAACAATCCAAATTCATTTAATAATTTCAATAAACTAGGAATAGATTCTTTGGGATTCGAAACATAAACCAAAAGATCATCAAGATCATCCGCATAAAGGGAGATCTTATGAATAGTCCCAGTTATAGAAATTCCTTGAATATTTTTAAGCTTCACGAAGTGCAATAGCCAAGGGTTCCAACATCAAGTTAAATAACAGAAGACTTAATGGACATCCTTGTCTCGTACCCCGAGAAAGTTGGAAAAAGGGGGATCTACAGGTATTAGTGATAACAGTGGCAATAGGGCTTTTATATATCAATTTAATCCATTTATTAAAATTAGTACCAAAGCTAACTTTCTCTAAAACTTTAAATAGATATTTCCATTCAACTCTGTCAAATGCCTTTTCAGCATCTAGAGAAACAACACATTGGGGAGTCTTAGAGAAGGATGAGTATATAATATTTAACAATCTCCGAGTATTAGAAAAAGAATAACGGCCTTTTATAAAACCCGTTTGATCCTGAGAAATAATTTTAGCTAGTATATTCTCCATCCGATTAGCCATTGTTTTTGAAAGACTTCTAGCATCCACATTTAATAATGAAATAGGTCTATATGAAGCACAATCAGTAGGGTCTTTATCTTTCTTAAGAATTAAAGAAATAGAAGCTTCATAAAATGTGGAAGGTAACTCTCCTAGCAGAAAAGAACCTTGAAGCATTTCCAACATATAAGGAGTAAGCAAGTCTTCAAATTTTTTATAAAATCCTACAGAAAAACCATCCAATTCAGGAGCTTTACCAGATTGTATTGAAAGAATAGCTTTCTGAATTTCTCTTTCAGTAAAAGGAGCATCAAGAATTTGCTGATCTTCAACAGATATTCTAGCAAAATCAATCTTTTGTAAAAAGGCATACATATTAGAAGGGTCAGCTGGAAACTGAAATTTATAGAGTTCACTGTAATAGTCTTGAAAAATTTTATTAATATCTTCATAATTACAAGCGGAACTACCATCTCCCTTACGAATTTTAAAAAATTGTCTTTTAGCTCTAACTGCTTTAAGTTGAGATGCTAATAGCTTGTTACTTTTATCTCCAAACATATAAAATTGACTTTTTAATTTAAGCAAATTTCTTTCAATAGGGTAAGTTAATAGTAAATTATATTGTGATTGAAGTTCAACCCTTTGTTTAAATAAATCAACATTAGGAGAACTGCATAAGTGTTATCCAGGTCTTTAATTTGTTTTGAAATTCTATCTAACTGTATTTTTGTCTGTTTCTTGAGTTTAGCCAAATAGAATATTATCTGACCTCGCAAATATGCTTTAAGTGTATCCCATATAATCAATTTGGAGACATCTCCCGTAATATTAAGCAGAAAAAAATCTTTTATCTGAATCTCTATAAATTTAACAAAGTCCGAACTTTGTAATAAATTTTCTGGAAAGTGCCAAGGCAAGTTTACATTACTAACATCATTTAACTCAAAAGTTAAGCTTAAAGGCGCATGATCCGAGACAGCAATGGCATCATATTCACATTTCCGGACTTTAGACAAAAATCAGAAATCAGCTATAAAATAATCAATTCTCAAATATTTATTATAAACATGTGAATAAAAAGAATAATCTCTGTCATTAGGATGTAAATTTCTCCAGATTTCTATCAAACCATGATCAATTACAAAGGAATTAATAAGTGTTGCCGAATGACTCGGAAGCTGCTGGTTGGTTGAACTTTTGTCAATCAAAGGGTTTAAACAACAGTTGAAGTCACCTCCCATCAGCAGCATATATTCATTTAAGTCTGGTAATAAACCAAATACATTTTTAAAAAAAGAAGGATCATCTACATTAGGTCCGTATAATTTTTCTATTACAAATTGTTCCTTTAATAATTAAAAATCTACCATTATTATCTGAGATGATGTCTTCTTGAATAAATAAAATATTAGATTTAATAAAAATAGATACTCCCTTTGTTTTATTTTGACAAGTAGCATGGTATTGAATGCCCTTCCATGTTTTAAAAAGATCTATTTTGATCGCCCTTTTCTGATATGCGTTTCTTGAACAAATATTATATCAGGCTGGAATCGACTAATAATTTTAAAAATCTTTCTTCGCTTAATAGGGTGATTCCAGCCACGTATATTCCAACTAATAACGTTTATCTCTTTAAGTACCGTTGGATATTATTCTTAAACACGACAATAGATGCATACCATCGCGGGCTAATCAAAAATGGTGGTGATGAATATAACCAAATAGAAAACACGCATGCTCCGGAAGTTGACTAAAATTGGTCGAGCTTTATCTGACGAAGTGAAAATTCTGTGAGTTCTTTCAATATCAGGAGGCTGAGATAGAATATCTGGAAACAGAAATTGAAACAAATTGGCAAAATAATCCAATAAATTCCCATTTTCAGAGCCTTCTTTAAGACCCACAATCCGAATGTTATTCCTACGCAATCTTGAGTAGGAATTTTCCAATTTTACAATCTTGCGTTGAGCCTGTTCCAAGTGGGTTGAAATATCCACAATCTGACGTCTCGATTCTGTAAACTCAGTATTCAAAGAAACAATATTTTCCTCAATAGTCTGTAAACTCTGTCGGAACGACTTCAACTCAGAAGTGTTATTGCCCATTTTGTTGTCGAGACCCATCAACGCACGTTCCAAACGCTCAGCCCAGACAGGCATATCTTCTGATTTTTCTTTCGAAGTTTTTCCCTTTCCATTGCTGGGTTCAAAAAGCTGTTTTCCACTTCTGAAATGACACGACATAATGACCACTATTTCCCTCCAAGATCCAAAAAATAAACGTTGAATAATTCAAAGTTTAGACTGGGGAAAAGGAATTAAAGGCAGCCATAAAATTTATGTATTACTCCAGTGAGCTACGGGCAGAAGTCCCCACCCTCCCATCATGCAAGCAATAGCAAAAGCCCCAAGAAAGACCCTGATCCAGAGTTCCATCAAAACCTACAGTCCATAATCAGCACATTTGGTTTCTCAGGCAGGTTTTCTCTCTCCCTCCATCGAGGGAGGGAGTGAGGGAGAGAGAAAGAGAGAGAGAGAGATCACTTCTGCAACAAAGAGTGCAGAGACCAGCAGCTCTCTGGTCCAATGTTGCAATCTGCCAAGTCACTTCTCCAGATACCCTGACGGCTCTCACTCACCATCGGTTTGGTGGAGGGGGGGGTGGAGGTTAGAGGATGAATCGAGTACAGGGGCCTTCTTCTGACAGCAGCACACACTGTTTGCCGTCCCAATATTTCAGTCTCCCATGACGTTTCCGTGGCGATATCAGGGAGGAACCTGGTCGTCTACGGGTCTGGACCCGAAGGTGCAAGTCTTGTAGGCAGCTCCTGGAGATAGGAAAGTGCCAGGCTGCACAGCCGGTTCAAAGGCCCACTGCTTGTGAAGAACCGTCGTTTGAGCAGTAGATCACAGGCTCTGACAGAACCCCAGACACCTCGAACAGAAAAGAAAGACACGAGAAGAAGCAAAAGCTATCTCCTGGACAAACTGGAAGGTCACCTGGGTCTGCAAAAACTGATGCTGCCATCTTTCCTGCTCATCCTCCCATACACAAAGCATGTATCTTTCAGCAGCACAACTGCAGTACTATATCTCTCCTTTGTAATCAACTATCTGTGTTAACCTTGTGAACCATGGTTTTCAATAAAAACTTGAAGGTACAAGATGCTAATTTTGAAGAAGGCCTCACATCCCACTTCAAGAATTTCATATTAGCATTTGCAGCTCAATAATTGCACAGTTGCCTACAACCTGTGGTCTCTTTTCCTCTTGCTCAGGAAGTTGTTCAAGTTCTAATCTCAAGTATGACCAACACAGCACTACAATCTCAAGCCAGGATCTGAAAGTTAAAAGATGAAAATACAAAATACTACCTGCATACAGATCCCATGTTTTGAATTTCATAATTAAATGAATCATAGAATTGTTACAGCAGAATTTTGCAAGAGAACTCAAATTGGCCCCATTTTGCTCTGTGCCCAGTACAACTGTGTAAGCCATACACAGATGTTGCCTCTGATTAACCAATTTCAATCGAGATCATATCAAATTGGTAAAAATATTAGAAAAATTTCAACATTTTTCCAAAGCATATTTTACTGTAACATACCAGAATCTAGCAACCTTATCAAAAGGTATAATTTTGTTGTATGTATTTTTCTTAAAAATTACTTGTGCTGACAGCTTGCTCCACACTTTTACAGCCCTCTGAGTGAAGAAGTTTCCCCTCAGGTTCCCTTTAAACTTTCCATCTTTCACTCTTAACCCATGACCTCTGGTTGCAAAGCCTGCTTGCATTTACCCGACCTATACCCCTCCTAATTTTGTATACCAAATCTCGTCTCAATCTTTTATGCTCCAAGGAATAAAGTCCTAACTCATTTAATACTTTCTTATAACTCAGGTCTTCGAAATCCAGCAACATCCTTGTAAATTTTCTCTGTACTCTTTCAACTTTATTTACTGCTGTGTCTGTAGACTTTAGACAACAGTAGATGTGTCTACAGTGACACTGATGTAAAATTTAATTTAAAAATCCCTTGCTTCCTGTATCATAGAAAATAGGCGACATTATCCCTTTTGGTGGTGTCAGTCAGGAATCTTGACTTTGAAAACTATCAAAGATTTCAGAGAATGGAACCACAATTTGGAGTGTTAATACACACAGTTTCAGTAATTCTATATATCATACTAATGCAAAATGAATGTGATAAGGAGTTCAGATGGTCCATTATTTCTAGATTGCATGGTTGCATCCCAGTTCCTCAGACCATCAGCCCACTAGCAGCAGCTCCATGCAGTCTCCTGGAAGAGAGGAAGCCGATATACCCAGCATCAATTGAAGAAAAAGAACACATTAAATTCTTCCTCAGTCATCTGGGTTACAAGAGACACGAGGAGTAATAAAATGGGATTCTATTTGTGGGGAGGGGTGGGAGATATAAAAATTGATGTCTGCTGGGGACTTCCTGTTTAACTTCAGGTAGCAAGAGCCATTACTTGGAGCAAGAGGCAGGAACTCCACCTGTTTTGTCTTCTGAGCGCATGCAGGTTGTGTATTTCAATAATATTTGAGTAATCTTATGTAAATATTGATTGATTGAACAGTTTTGTTCATTCATGAGGGGTAAAATGTAAAAATGTTAATTACAAATGTCATCATGCTACCATGTGATGCATGTGGGCCTTGCTGAAAGTAAACTCAAAGTTAAACCCTCATTTCGGATGTCCAGGTCTTCCTTTAAATCAATTAAATGGTTTGGAGTTACAAAACATAACACAAAGAGTGAGCCTCTATTGCACAAGTCAACAACTCGTCACAAAAATTAGCAGACTCCTAGGAAAATAAAATCAGCTTGAAAACTAACTTCACCTTTCCTTTGTGAAAACGATATATGTATCTCTAATACTCTGCTGTGTGTTATATATGGTGATTATCAATATCATAGATGAAAAACAATTTTCTTTAAATGTACTTTTCATATTGTTTTACAGTCTCTTTAAACATGACAACCAAAGTGGAGAAGCAATTCAACCCAGATTTGATGAAAGTGGTGTGGCGCATGAATCATGCTCTGACTTCTCTTCATCCTCGTACTCGGTACTCTGCTGGAATCGATGCAAAGATTTTTTGGATTCCTCTCTCCTACATGCCAACTGCTATCTCTGATTTTCTGTTCAGTATAGGTAAAATCAAGCCAGCAAAAGCTCTCTTTTAGCATTGTTTTGGGATTGAGTATGATGAAGAGGAATTAGTACTAGTGACACTAATGTGAAATATGATGTGATCCCTTTCTTTCTGTATCATAGAAAATAGTCAATGTTATTCCTTTCTCTGGTGTCAGTCAGTATCTTGACTTTCAAAACTATCAAAGACTTTGGAGAATCGAACCAAAATTTGGAGCAAATTTGAGGTGTGGATTTTGAGGTGTTATCAATTAAAAGGCTTTTATCACTGCTGAAGTTTCAATGTTCTGGTCAAGAATAAAAGGTCATAAATTGATTCATGCGTCTTTCTTGATTCTGTAGTTTGTTATATTGTATAAATATATATTTTGCAAATTTTGAGAAACGTTCCCCAGCCACCCAGTTGAATTTTTGGAAGGCAGTGAATGAATCCTTTCAAGGCTTTTTAGAGTTTACAGAGAATTGTGTAAAGAAAGCTCCCAGAAACATCCAGTAAGCAGCAGTTCTGTGGCTGAAAATGCCTGGTAATGAGCGAGGTCGGAGGAGAATGGCCAGACTGGTTCAAGTTTACAGGATGCTGACAGTAATTCAAGTTCAGCTGGAGGGGTAGCCAATCAGGACCGAGGCAAGCAATGGACTCCTACCTAAATGTGAGCAGTCCCAGAGAGAAACACCAAAAACTCTGCACTGAGAATGTTACCTCGACTGCTGATGAAATGCCTGCAGGCTAATTGCAAAGTGAAAACAGAACTCTACAAAACCAAAACTTCCAGGGTGGGCGAATACTTTTTATAGACCCTGTTTATGTGCCTAAGACCTTTGCACATTACTGTATGCTCATGGTATACTTCTACCAACATAACCTTTCTCTTTAAAGCATTATGTATTTCCTTCTTTTCATATTCTGATAGCAACCCAAAGTTCAGAAAATATTTGGTGCAAAGAAGACAGAGCAAATATTGATTTGTATCTTTGTAATTCAATGTTAAAACTAGTCAGAAGCAAATCCATAATGATGCTTTGTGATGTTCTCTGATGATCATTCCCGCTGAAAGGAAGTTTGTAGGCTCTGGAAAGTGATTGCACGCTGTAGCAAAAAAAAAGCAGCTCATTCGAATTTTAAACACAAGCGATTCTTTCTGCAGATGATGGATATCCAGAGTAGCACACACAAAATGCTGGAGGAACTCTGCAGGACAGGCAGCATCTATGGAAAAGGAATGAACGGTCAATTAACTTAACACTTTCAACATTCAAAATAATATGCAAAATTAAACATAGAAAAACCTGCAGTACAATAGAGGCCCTTTGGCCCACATTGCTGTGCCGAACATATCCTTACTTGAGAGATAACCTAGGGTTACCCATAGCCCTCTATTTTTCTGAGCTCCATATACCTGTCCAGGAGTCTCTTAAAGGACCCTATCGTATCCGCCCTCACCACTGTTGCCGACAGCCCATTCCACACACTCAGGACTCTCTGTGTAAAAAATTTACCCCTGACATCTCCTCTGTACCTACTTCTAAGCACCTTAAACCTGTGCCCTCTCATGCTAGCCATTTCAGCCCTGGGAAAAAGCTTCTGACTATCCACACGATAAATGCCTCTCATCATCTTATACACATTCAAAATTAAACGTTCAACATTAAAATACTGGGTCAGAACAATTTCACTAGAGATCACATTGATCCCACATTCACTGATGGCTTGTAATTCATCTCCAGTAAATCATTATAATGCCACTGTTAATAAGCACAATAAGGGTCTGTGATGGATGGAGAGACATGATCCAGAAACAAATGAAAACAGAAACAAATCCAAAGTTCAATGAGAGTATCCACCTCATCTTTTAGAGAACAAGATGAAAATAAATGTTTAAAAATCTGACATACTGAAGAGTTCAGGGATATGAAAAGAAAAGGCAACTGTTGGTCAGGAAAAGCAGAAAGCGGGAGAGTCAGTGTGGAGAGAAACACATTGGTATAGGTTGTGAGGAGAGAGAACGCAATGCAGAGAGTGGATAGTGATAACATAAAATACACAGAAGGCTGGGATATGGAGAGGAGGGAGAAATAGTTTAATTGACCAAAGGCGTAGATGAGATACAATATATTATAGGCATCCAGGAGTATTTCTTGAAACAGAATGTAGACAGTCCAACAAGGAAGAGCTAATACTAGACTTTGTATTTCAGAATCAGAATCAGATTTAATATCACTGGCATATAAGACCGAAGATGATAAGGTATAGGAGCAGAATTAGGCACATTTGGCCAATTGAGTCTGCTCCACCATTTCATCATGGCTGATCCATTTTCCTTCTAAGCTCCAGTCTTCTGCCTTCTCGCCGTATCCCATCATGCCCTGACCAATCAAGAAACTATCAACATATGCCTTAAATATACCCAATGACTTGATCTCCACAAACGTCTGTTGCAAGGAATTCCACAGATTCACCACTCTCAGGCTAAAGAAATTCCTCCTTATCTCAGTTCCAAAAGGACTCCTCACTATTCTTGAGCTGTGTCCTGTGGTCATAGGCTCTTCCACCATAGGAAATGTACTCTCCACATCCGCTCTATCTAGGCCTTTCGACATTCAATAGGCTTCAATTCCATCAGCCCTCATTCTTCTGAATTCCAGTGAATTCCTATGACAAGTCGTTCAATCCTGGAATCACTTTTGTAAATCTCCTTTGAACCCTCTCCAGTGTCAGCACCTCCTTTCCTAGATAAGGTACCCAAAACTACCCAACTCCAAATGAGGCCTCACCAGTGCTTCATAAAGCCTCAACATTACATCCTTGCTTTTATATTCTAGTCCTCTTGAAATGAATGCGAACATAACATTTGCCTTCCTCACCGAAGACTCAACCTGCAAATTAACCTCTGGGGCATCCTGACTGAGGACCCTCAAGTCCCTTTCTGCCTTTGATTTTTCTATTTTCTCTCCATTTAGAAAAGAGTCTCCTACCAAAGTGAATGACCATACACTTCCCAACACGATCCAATCTGCCACTTCTTTGTCCATTCTCTTAAATCTGTCCAAATCCTTCGGTAGCCTCTCATCTTCCTCAGAAGAACCTGCCCCTCCACCTGTCACCGATCAACAGTAAAAGACTCTTTTGTGTCAAAGTGAAAACAAATCTCTACAAGGTGATCTAAATTAATTACACTGCACAAATATAAACACAAACTGGATTGCAAATGTACGAGGGGTGATTGATAGGTTCGTGGCCTAAGGTAGAAGGAGTCAATTTTAGAAAACCTAGCACATTTATTTTTCAACATAGTCCCCTCCTACATTTACACACTTAGTCCAGCGGTCGTGGAGCATACGGATCTTGGACCTGTAGAAGGTGCCCACGGCAGGGATGATTGATAAGTTCATGGCCTAAGGTAGAAGGAAATGAGTTATACTACTCTCGTTATAGGCACAGGCAGTTTAACTCTTTGGGTGATTATGCAGAACGTTTGAAGTTAATAACTCATCTCCTTCCACTTTAGGCCACGAACTTATCAATCACCCCTGCTGTGGACCACTTTCTGGAGGTCCAAGACGCGACTTCTACAAAGAAGGGATCCGTATGCTCCACGACCACTGGACTAAGTGTGTAAATGTAGGAGGGGACTATGTTGAAAAATAAATGTGCTAGGTTTTCTAAAATTGACTCCTTCTACCTTAGGCCACGAACTTATCAATCACCCCTCATATTCAGTATCCTGGCAAAAACAACACCACGAAGACAAAAGGGACACTCCAAGCAAATCCACAAAAATATTATTGAAAAGTACAAGTCAGGAGATGGATACAAGAACATTTCAAAGTCACTTAATATCCCTTAGAGTACAGTTTAGTCAATCATCAGGAAATGGAAAGAATATGGCTCAGCTGTAAATCTGCCTAGAGCAGCCCATCCTCAAAAACTGAGTGACTGAGCAAGAAGGGGACCAGTGAGGGAGGCCACCAAGAGACCTACGGGAGCTCTGGAGGAGTTACAAGCTTCAATGCCTGAGATGGGTGAAATTGCACATACAACTGTTGCCTGGGTGCTTCACCAGTCACAGCTTTATGGGAAAGTGGTAAAGAGAAAGCCACTGTTGAAAAAAACTCACAAAATCTTGGCTAGAGTTTGTATGAAGGCATGTGGGAGACTCTGAAGTCTGCTGGAAGAAGGTGCTATTGGCTGATGAAACCAAAATTGAGCTTTTTGGCAATCAGACTAAGCGATATATTTGGGGTAAGCCAAACACCGCACATCATCAAAAACACACCATCCCTACCATGAAGCATGGCGGTGGCTGCATCATGCTGTGGGGATGCTTCACTGCAGCAGGCCCGGGAAGGCTGGTGAAAGTAAAGGGTAAAATGAATGCAGTAAATACAGGGAAATCCTGGAGGGAAACCTGATGCAGTCTGCAAGAGAACTGCGACTTGGGAGAAAATATGTTTCCCAGCAAGACAATAACCCCAAGCATAAAGGCAAAGCTACACTGGAATGGCTTAAAAACAACTAAGTTAATTTCCTGGAGTGGCCAAGTCAGAGTCCAGACCTCAGTCCAATTGACAATTTGTGGTTGTTCTTGAAAAGGGCTGTTCACTCACAATTTCCCTGCAATCTGACAGAGCTTGAACAGTTTTGTAAAGAAGAATGGGGAAAAATTGCAGTGTCCAGATGTGCAATGCAGATAGAGACCTATCCACACAGACTCGAGGCTGGAATTGGATGGACTAAATTCTGACGAAGGGTGCGAATTGAAGGGTGCAATCAATTATTTTGTTTTTAATATTTGTAATAAATTTAGACCAATTTGTTTTCACTTTGACACAAAAGAGTCT
The DNA here is from genome assembly GCF_030028105.1 of Mobula birostris. Taxonomy (NCBI): domain Eukaryota; kingdom Metazoa; phylum Chordata; class Chondrichthyes; order Myliobatiformes; family Myliobatidae; genus Mobula; species Mobula birostris. The sequence goes on from NC_092375.1 coordinate 186,133,213, forward strand.
TTTCTGGTGCCCAGTGCCAAAAAAGCCCAATTTAAATCTACTGTCATTCAATCTTGTAAAACAATAAAAAGTGTAAACTAAGTTGTAAACCAGTCAAAAGGAAGGACAGTAAGTGTGGGGAGAGCCAGCCTTGGATAATTAAGGAAATAAAAGGTAGTATCAAATAAAAGGTCATGTGTACAAAGTCGCAAAGAGTAGTGGGAGACAGGAGAATTGGGAAAACTTTGAAAAGCAACAGAGGACAACTAAACAAGAAATAAGGAAAGGGAAGATAAAGTATGGAAGTAAATTAGAACAAAATAAAAAAACAGATAGCAAAAGTTTTTATAAATGTATAAAGCGGAAGAGGGTGGCTAAAGTCAATGTAGGTCCTTTGGAAGATGAGAAGGGAAAATTGTTATTGGGTGATAAGGAAGTGGCTGAGGCAGTGAACGGCTACTTTGTGTTGGTATTCACAGTGGAGGACACGTCTAGTATGCCAAAGAAGGATGTTATGGATGAAATGGGAGGTGAGGACCTCGATAAAATCACTGTCACTAATGAGACAGTGATGGGCAAACTAGAGGGCCTGAAGGTAGATAAGTCCCCTGGTCCTGATGGGATGCATCCCAGGGTGCTGAAGGAATTGGCGGAGGTTAAAGTAGTCGTGTTGGTAATCATTTATCAAAACTCTCTCGACTCTGGGCAGGTCCTGGCAGATTGGAAGATAGCAAATGTCTCACCATTTTTTAAAAAAGGATGTAGGCAGAAGACGGGCAACTATAGACCAGTTAGCTTAACGCCTGTAGTCAGGAAAATGCTTGAAGCTGTCATTAACGAAGAAATAGCGAAACATTTAGAAAGAAGTGGTTCCATTAGACAGACGCAGCATGGATTCAGAAAAGGCAGGTCCTGTTTGACAATTGTACTGGAGTTCTTTGAGGATATAGTGAGTGCAGTGGATTGAGGGGAACAGGTGGATGTCATATACTTGGATTTCCAGAAGGCGTTCGATAAGGTGCCACACAAGAGTTTTATAAATAAGATATGGATGCATGGAGTGGGAGGAAGTGTATTGGCATGTATAGTGGATTGGTTAACCAATAGAAGGCAGAGAGTTGGTATAAATGGGTGTTTCTTCGGTTGGCAGTCAGTGGTGAGTGGGGTGCCGCAGGGGTCAGTGCTGGGCGCGCAGCTGTTTACCATTTACATTGATGATCTGGAAGAGGGGACTGAGTGTAGCGTAGCAAAATTTGCTGATGACACTAAACTGAGTGGAAAAGCAAATTGTACAGAGGATGTGGAGGGTCTGCAGAGGGATATAGATAGGTTAAGTGAGTGGGCCAAGGTCTGGCAGATGGATTACAATGTTGGTAAATGCGAGATCATCCACTTTGGAAGGAATAATAGAAGAGCAGATTATTATTTAAATGGTGAAAGATTGCAGCATGCTGTTGTGCAGAGGGACTTGGGAGTGCTTGTTCATGAATTGCAAAAAGTTGGCTTGCAGGTACAACAGATTATTAAGAAGGCAAATGGAATGTTGGCCTTCATTGCTAGAGGGATTGAATTCAAGAGCAGGGAGGTCATGCTGCAACTATACAGGGTACTGGTGAGGCCGCACCTGGAGTACTGTGTGCAGTTCTGGTCTCCATACTTGAGGAAGGATATACTGGCTTTGGAGGCAGTGCAGAGGAGGTTCACCAGGTTGATTCCAGGGATGAAGGGGTTAACCTATGAGGAGAGATTGAGTTGCCTGGGACTATGCTCTCTGGAGTTCAGAAGAATGAGAGAGGATCTTATAGAAACATACAAAATTTTGAAAGGGATATATAACATAGAAGTAGGAAAGTACTTTCCATTGGTAGGCAAGACTAGAACTAGGGGACATTGCCTCAAGATTCAAGGGAGAAGATTTAGGATGGAGATGAGGAGAAACTGTTTTTCCCAGAGAGTGGTGAATCTGTGGAATTCTTTGCCCAGGGAAGCAGTTGAGGCTTCTTCACTAAATATATTTAAGAAACAGTTAGATAGGTTTTTACATAGTAGGGGAATTAAGGGTTATGGGGAAAAGGCAGGTAGATGGAGCTGAGTTTACAGATAGATCAGCTATGATCTTATTGAATGGCGGGGCAGGCTCAATAGGCCGGATGGCCTACTCCTGCTCCTATTCCTTATGTTCTTATGTTAGTTGGGAATGATGAGGGTGGAGCACCACGGGAGGTATGTATGGGACCAGTGGAAGAGAAGGACTGCCAGGGGCAGGTGCAGACACACCAGCCCAGAGACTCCAGGCAAAGTCATTTGAATTCAAACAATTGGTTTATTGATCATTACAGCGTGTCTCTCTGGTGTCTCTCCACTCCTCCTTTCCCTTTTCCCAACCATGATTCCCCTCTCCCTGCCCCTTCCCACTCTCAGTCTACAATATAGACCCATAGCAGAATCAGGTTTGTTCTCTGTCAATTATGTCAGGAAAATTGTTTCTTTTTTCAGTAGCATTGCAGTGCAATAAATAAAATAACTACAGTACCGTGCAAAAGCCTTGGGCACCCGATATATGTGTCTTCAGAGTTTTGCACAAAAGAACACTCCAAGCAACTCCGCAAAATTGTTATTGAAAGGTACAAGTCAGGAGATAGAAACAAGAAAATTTCCAAGTCATTGAATGTCCCTTGGATTACAGTTATGCCAATCAACAAGAAATGGAAAAAATATGGCAGAACTGTAAATCTACCTTTTGGAGGCCATCCTCAAAACCTGAGTGACTGAGCATGAAGGAGCCACCAAGTGGACTGCGACAACTCTGGAGGAGTTACAAGCTTCAGTGGCGGAGACGGGAGAGGCTGCACATACAACAACTGAAGTCTGCCGGAAGAAAGTTCTATTATTTGATGAAACCAAAAGCAAGCTCTTAGGGCCATCACACTAAATGCTGTGCTTGGCATAAGCACATCTTCAAAAACACAGCATCCCTCCCGTGAAGCATGGTGGTGGATGCATCATTTTGTGGGGATGCTTCATTGCAGCATGCCCTGGAAGGCTTGTGAAGGTAAAAGGTAAAATGAATACAGTAAAATACAAGGAAATTCCGGAGGAAAACCTGATGCAATCTGCAAGAGAACTGCGACTTGGGAGAAGATTTGTTTTCCCGCAAGACAACCACTCCAGGCTAAAAACAAAGCTACACAGGAATGGTTTAAAATCAACAAAGTTAATGTCCTGGAGTGGCCAAGTCAGAGTCCAGATCTCAATCCAATTGAGAATTTGTGGCTGGACTTGAAAGGGCTGTTCACTCATGATCCCCATGCCATCTGACAGAGCTTGAGCAGTTTTATAAAGAAGAATGGGGAAACATTGTATCATCCAGATGTGAAAAGCAGATATAGACCCATCCACATAGATTCAAGACTGCAATTGGATCGACTAAATACTGACTTGAAGGGGGTGAGTAATTATGCAATTATTTTGTGTTTAATAATTGTAATAAATTTAGACCAATTTGTTTTCACTTTGACACGAAAGAGTCTTTTTTGTTGAAGTGTCAAAAAAGCCAAATTTAAATCCCCTGTGATTCAATGTTGTAAAACAATAAAAAATGTAAACTTCCAAGAGGGAGTGAATACTTTTTATATGCACTGTTTATATAACTAGGGTGTCTAAGACTCTTGCATAGTACTGTATTTGTCAACATGGAGCACAGCGCGAATTTGTAAGTCGGAAGGGGCAAAAGAATTTGGGAATGGTGAGGGTGGAGCGCAATGGGAGGTGTGTTTGGGACAGGTGGAAGAGAAGGAGTGCCAGGAGCTGGGGGTGGCGCAGGTGCAGACACATCCAGCCCAGAGATACCAGACAAGGTCATTTGAATCCAAACAATTGGTTTAATGATCATTACAGAATGTCTCTCTGGTGCATCCTGCTCCCTCCCCTCTCCCTTTCCCTTTTCCCAACCATGATTCCTGTCTCCCTGCCCCTTCCCACTCTCGATCTACAATACAGACCCATAGCAGAATCAGGTTTGTCATCTCTGAATTATGTCAGGAAAATTGTTTTTTTTTTTGCAGTAGCATTGCAGTGCAATAAGTAAAATAACTACAGTACCGTGCAAAAGCCTTGGGCACCCGATATATGTGTCTTCAGAGTTTTAATCATAGTCATAGTCATACTTTATTGATCCCAGGGGGAAATTGGTTTTCGTTACAGTTGCACCATAAATAATAAATAGTAATAGAACCATAAATAGTTAAATAGTAATATGTAAATGATGCCAGTAAATTATGAAATAAGTCCAGGACCAGCCTATCGGCACAGGGTGTCTGACCCTCCAAGGGAGGAGTTGTAAAATTTGATGGCCACAGGCAGGAATGACTTCCTTTGCACAGTACTGTATGCTTACCGTGCTGCCTATCTTCACTTACATATGAACAGAGTAAAGACAGCACAGCCTATCTATCTACCTATCTGATATACCTGGCCTTCTGCACCCTCTAAGGATGAAAGGGCACAGATCTGAAATGTTACCTTTGGTTCCCTTTGCACAGAAGCTGCCTGTCCTATTGAATGTTTCCAGTATTTACTATTTTTATTTCATATTTTTATTATCTTGTCAGAAATTCTATTTCTGGTATATTCTGCTGCAGTACAGTTTACTAATGCTTTCACTTGTGATTCCCTGAATTCGTCCCTAAGTATGTTTTTGTAACCAGGAACATCACTGAATAAACCTTGTGCAATTGCTGATAGTTGTCACATCACCCTCTTTATGTTCATCCCTGTTACATTGCGCTTCTGCCAGCCGGTTTAGCGAGCAGAGAGGCGGACACCCCTGCTGAAATCTGGAGGAAAACACACAGAAGATGCAGAGGGGTATCACAAAGGTGAGGAAAGAGGACCGGGTCGAGACAACAGAGACTTATGGAGAAGAGGAGTTCGGTGGGTAATAAAATGGTCGAGTTGACGGCGCTAGCCAGGAGTCAGAGAATATTTCGGGAGAGCAGTGTCATGTGTTTCACTGAAACGTGGCTGCACGAGGACATACCCGACCAAACCTTTTCCGTGGAGGGCTTCCAGACCGCTCGGGCTGACCAGAAGTGCACTGAGAGCAGTAAGCGTAAAGGAGTTGGGGGCTTGCTGTTCTGGTTAACAACGGATGGTGCAATACTGGTCATATTACGATCGAGGAACGTGTTTGTAGCCCGGATATTGAACTTTTTCCTGTTGGACTCCGGCCATAACCACCAAGATACAACACTGGGCGTCACGGGAGGTCGTTCCTGCCTGTGGCCATCGAACTTTGCAGCTCCTCCTGTGGAGGGTCAGACACCCTGAGCCGATAGGCTGGCCCTGGACTTATTTCCATCTGGCATAGTTTGTATATTGTTGTTTGATTGTTTGTGGCTTTTGTATTGCTATATTTATGCTCCGTTCTTGGTTGGTGCAGCTGCAACAAAACTCAATTTCCCTTAATTTCCCGGGATCAATAAAGTATGTCTATCTATCTATCTATCTATCTATCTATTGATTCTTTGTCTTGCCCTGGCTTGTCACTGGTCCCACCATTGCCCGTACATTCCTGGAAGCATCTTACGATGAAAGAGCTTTCAACATTTCTGACTTTCTTGGTAAATTATTTTAGTTTCCTGCTTATTTTTCCTTTAAATCCTCTTGAATCAGGGTTTCCCAAACGTTTTTAAACCATTGTCCCTTACCATTAACTGAGGGAGTCTCTGGACCCCAGTTTGGGAATGCCAGTCTTAAATTCTTGTTGATTGCTTCTAAATTATAAACCACCAAGTCATCTTAGGAAAAGGAAATTAAAATTGCTTTAAAAAGGAATTTTTCATCTCCATAGGACAAGAGCAAAATACATCACAATTAAATTTTTCGACCTCCGGCTTCATTCGGGGCCAGTAAAACTGGTCTCTGAACGATTCATAGGTCTTTTCAACCCCCAGATGATGGGAATCCTCATGAAGTGACGTCAACACAATCCTCCGATACTTCTCAGGCAGGACCAGCTGGGAACGCCGAGGCCAGTCTGGAGCGACGTGACCCGGTATAGGTTCTGGTTCCTCAACTCCAATCTGGGCCATTCTCTCAGTATTAGAGACACCGCAAAATGTTTCATCTTGTCTGCTTGGGCCATGTCCGCTTTCACAACTGCTAACCACTCAGTACCAATACACGGGTCATCTCGCTAAGTGGCTGCCACCTCCCCAGGGCTCAATTCCAGCAATGGCTTTGTCTTCAGAGCAGTCAGGTTACAGTAAGCTTGTGGGATGGCACCATCAGAAACTCCGAAATCATCTACCGCTCGATTCTGTCCTTGCCTTTCCTCTGCCTTCCCCATGATGGAAAACTGGCATATGGCTTTCACTCCTGGGGCAGGAACGCTCTCCCACTCTCCGCCCCTGTCCAGCCCTTCACGTGCACGTCGGGACAAAGATCGGCATCAATGTTCCGACTCCCCAGCCGGTACTTCAGTAGGAAATCATAGGCCGACAACGCCGCCAAACGCAAGTGGCCTGTAGCATCCAGTTTTCCCAGCCTCACCTCAAACTTGGCACCATATAGATAGTCACTTAGCTTATTCACCACAACCCATTTCAATGCCAGAACTTCAATTTGTGCGTGGGGTAGTTTCACTCTGAGGGTGACAGACTCCGGCTGACAAATGTGACAGGTCTCAACCCTGTGCCCCAATCCTGATAAAGAACACCCCCTAAACCTTCTGTGCTGGCATCTGTACGCAATACTTATGGCAACTGGGGGTTCTGCAAAAGCCAGCACAGGCACTTTCATCAGCAGCTCCTTCAGTAACTGAAAGGCCTCTTCCACATTTCACATCCCATCTCGCTCCAAAAGGCCACAAAGGGCTAGGATAATCCTTACCATCCTCTCCTTTTGCCCTCTCTTCCTCAAGGGAGGGTAACCGCTCAGAAGCTGACTTAAAGGGTGACTCACTTTAGAGTATTCCTTCATGAACCTCCGGTGGTTCCCACAGAACCCAAGGAACAAGTGCAAGGCACTCACAGTCTGGGGCCTTGGCCATGCAGTCACCACGTCTATGTTAGATGGATCTGTAGATACTCCATGCCGTGAGACTATGTGTTCAACATAGTTGACAGATGTCTTGCAGAACTGGCACTTGTCCAGGAAAAGTTTTAGCCTTTCAGCTTTCAGACAACCTAGCAACTTCAGTAGCCTCTCTTCATGTTCCTTCAAGGTGGACCCTAACACTATGAGATCATTCAGTTACACCAATACCTCAAGCAAGTTGATATTCCCCACCGTTTTCTCCATGATATGTTGGAAAATTGTCGGGGCTCTTGATATATCTGGGGCATCCTATCGAACTGGAAGAATCCCAGTGAACGTATGAATGCCATCGTCTCTTTGTCAGCCTCATTCATATGGATCTGATAACACCCACTCCTCAAGTCCAGCACACTGAACCACTTCGAACCACTCAGGCAGGCCAGCGCATCCTCGATTCTCGGGACTGTATACTGGTTGGGGATTGTACACCTGCTCAGAGTAAAATCGTCCACACACATCCATACCTGTCCATTCTTGTTCCTGGCTACCACTATTGGAGACTCATAAGGGCTCCTGGACTCAGTGATGACCCTAGTTTCCTTCAGCTTTCGCAGATACTGCTGAATGTCCTCCACCTCTGCAGGTGCCAGTCGCTGCCACCTTTCTCTGAGCTGGGCGTCCTCTGTCACCTGGATGGTGTGGCAAGAGCTCTTGGAACAACCCACATCAAACTCGTCCATTGAAAAGACATTTTCCAGCTTCCATTTTTCACCTGTACAACCGAGGACTTCTGCAGCTCGGGCCTCACCAGTACCCCAGCAGGTACGCATGACTCCTGTTTGTGGTCTTCAGTAGCATCCGCCAAGAGGGCCTCAGCGTCAGGCATTCCGGGAAATTTGGGGATTCCCATCACTCTAGCTACTTTCCCCGGCTGTAACAAGACCGATTTGGACTGGGTGTACCACACAGTCCCTCGTTTATGCTCATCATGCAGCCCACTGCAGTAACGCACTTCCTCAAATGCAGCCTGGAACACAGGGGGAATGGACAATGTTTTCACAAAGTTCTCTCCAACTTTCTCCTTGCAGGATCCCACTAGCCTCCTCACAATATGAGTATTCATCCCCACAAGAATTGAAGCTTCATCGTTCTCGACTGGGTCCAGACAAACCAACACTAAAGTATCAAGGACCTCAGCTACTCCCTGTCTGCCTCTGAAAACTCCAGCTTCAACGACAAGTAACCATCGCCTGGATACTCATCCATATTAAGATCCCAAATGTCTAGCGCATTGAGTGGCGTCAATGGTCAATGTGTCAAATACCCAAATGTCCAGCGCGTTGAGCGGTGTCAATGGTCAATGAGTCAAATACTGGTTGTTAACTGAACAGTACAGAGTAACCTGGGAACCGCTGTCAAGTATGACTCCAGCCTCAATCTGTAGCGACACACAGGAGCTTGACCCCACTAAGCCTTCAGGAATAAGGTGTTTGCTTTAGGGTGTCCCTGGGAACTTGTTCCCCCATCCCCGCCCCCCGGGATGCCTGGCCGTTCCCTTACAGTGTCTCTCCATTTAGGTACCCAGGGGCTCACTCCTGAGGACATTCTCAGCTTTCGATAACTTGGACCCCTAGCCTGTGCACTTGGCCATCTATTTGCCAGAGAGCTAAGGGCTGATACAAACTCAAAACGCTCACCCCTCACTGGAAGATGCATTAGACCTCCCGAATCAGATCACTCCTTCCCCTCGGTCCGCAGAAATGAGAGCGACTTTTCTTTGAGGACTCTGGCCACGGCTATGGGAAACTCAACTTCCAATTCAACACACTTGCCTACGCTCCCCTCCTCCCAGAAAGCATGGAGGGCCCGTGCCCCCACCAACCTCTCACGGGACCCAATTGTACCAGGTTGTTCCACTGACATTATGTCAGCGCTAGTCTGAACTAAAACAAAGTCCTGGCCGACCAATTTGTCAAACCTCCGCTCCATGATCATGATGCTTTAATGGTATTTAAAGTTTGTCGTAACAATTTGTTGGGGATATGACTGTCTACCCCACTCAATACCCACACAGTCGTTACGGGAAGCCCCGTGAGTTTGCACCAGCACTCAAACCCTGCAGCATCCTTAACCACGTATCATAATCACTTTACTGGACAATAGTTTAACACAGGCTTAAACACACAACCCACTGGATCAATGTTCAGGGCAATTACACAGCATCCAATGAAATTGATCCCGGACGAGCCCCCACAATGAAACCCCACTGCTTCCTTTGGCTGCGTAAGTTTATGGAATATACTCTCCGGTCCAGTCAAACTCATGAGATTGAGGTGGCTCTCCCATCCGAAACCCCCATTTGTGTGAATGCTGTGTAATTTTCTACCCTGTAACAAATTAGTGCCATGAAATAACAGATAGTACACTGCATATGAATAAAGGAATTATGTTTATGAATCTTAATTTAAGCGTTAGTAAAGAAAAACAAAAAGAAAAGGGTCCATTTTAATTAAGCAGTCAAATGTGCACAAGTTGGAGCTCATCTTGAACTTCTCGGTCACTCACACGCTGGGTTGTTGGTTTGAGTGAAAGCTCACACCGCCTTTCAAATGTCGCTCGCAATCCATCTCCAACAGACGGTCTCCCACTGGTCCGTATCCTATGACTGGTCCTCCCCAGCATCTTTTCTCCTCATCTCCCACCGAACAAAAGCTCCGAGACCAACTGTAGTGTCCCTCACCAAAAAGACTTTGCCCCCCTGTTCCGGCATTCTAATTGGATGACACACATTCCTCATGTGAGGGGATCCAGGAGTGCCCCTACTAACTGTGTGAAGGGAGACAGAGAGAGACATTCATCATTGATGGTTTGTTTGGAAAGGAGAGAGAGACGAAAATTAATGGTTGGACTGTCACTTTAAGGCATTGGAAGTAACTTTGGATTTCTACTGAGTTGGGTTTGGAGACAGCACCCAGCAGCTCGAAGGTTGCTATGGTGACTGACAGGACATTATTGATGTTACTTTCAAGGACTTGCTGCCTGCTTGCATTTCTTTGCAGACAAAGGAGGGAGCGACTCTTTGAATGACAGTTGATGCTCAGCCTGGTGAGATAAATGGGAGGTCAGCTGATACAGACCTCAGACACATGATCTGGACACTGAATGAGCACTGTTGTGACCGCAGAGAAAGTGGGTCTTTGGAGGATCGATCAGGCCGATCGATCCAAATTGCTATTCCAGTTTGAGGAGAAGGGGTTGACTGGTGGGTAGTTGTCTATGTGTCCACCCTCGCCTGGGTGATAGCTCCATCACAGGAAGACCAGTCCCCGGTTAAAGTCACATCGGTGACTTGTAAAGGATTTCGGAGGACGACGAGGAGATCGACGGCATCAGCTCACCTGAAGACTCAACTCTCTCTCTCTCTCTCTCTCTCTCCCCATCACTACTCAACTAAATACCACGAACTGAACTGAACTGAACTTTACTCAACATCGTAAGACTGTATCTTTTTTTCACCCCTAGACTTAAAGAAGCTTGGTTTTTCATATATCTATTTCCACACTTACTGATTTACTTACTTATATATATAAAGTCATTGCTAACCTGTTTGATTTATCTACATTGATATTTACTGTATTGCATAGTTATTAATAAATAATAGTAGTTTATAGCGATACTAGACTCCAAAGCGGTTTCTATTTCTGCTGGTTTCTTTATCCCCGTCACGGGGTACGTGACATTAATTGGGGCCTGCGTCCGCAATATGAACAAATTGGTCAGGTGGCTGGTTTGAATTGACTGGGGAAATTTCCTTGTGATTTGGTTGTGTGGAATATCAGCAGAAATGGAGTTTGAAGTTAATCAGTTTATGGCAGAACCAAGCCCGGAAGCGTTGGAGGATGCTACGAGGGTCGTGCTGTGGGGAGTTGCTCAAAAGTTAAAACTAAGGGTGAATATGAAGATGCGGAAAATTCAGATACAGATGTTAAAAGCCCAGCATTATGTAGTTAAGGGAACGTTTGATGAGGAGGCGTTAGAGTTGTTCGTGGAAGGTGAACCTACTGAGGATGTGTTTCAGCTTCAGCTGGAAATATTAAGAAGGGAGCATGAACTGAAATTAAAACAGCTCAAGAGAGAGGCTGAGGCCGCAGAAAAGAGGTGGGTCCGTGAGGCTAGAAAGGCAGAGAAACAGAAAGAAGAGGCAGCAAGACAGAGAGAAGAGGCAGCACGAGAGGGAGAAATGACAACGTGAAGATCACGTGGCAGAAAGGCAGAGACGGTTTAAAAGTGAGAGGTTGTAGCAAAGAGGTTTAGAGTCGGACCCTGATGATTTTTACAGCTCGGAAGGGCTAGTTTTGTGTGATGAATTTAAAAGTTGTGTTCTTGATGAGGTCAGGGCATACCCAGTGGCAGAGGATGCCCCTACCCTGAGGGTGTCTGATAAGAAAGCAGACAAAGAAGTTTTAACCCACGAGGCTGAGTTAACTCCAGATGAGAGTTTCCCAGAGAGTAGCTGGAAGGATCAGGGTAACCTGGAATTTGAAACTGGGACTAGTGATGAAGGCCTAGAAGAGGCAGCTGTCCCGATTGCCTGTGTTCAGGTTGTTGAAGTACCTGTGGATTCACAGGGTACTGAACCTTGTGTTGAAACTCAGTTAAGGTCTGAGGTGTCTGACTTGGTTGAAAAGGAATGCAGTTTTTGTGTGTCAGATGGACTTGTTTCAGTGAGTACGGGGTTAAACTTGGTATCAGTGGAATGTGAGGATTCTCAGTTACTTGTAGTAGACCGTGTTTTAAAAGCTGGTGAGGTCAATGTCGCTGGAAGTAATGGGAAAAGTGCTGTTCCTGGACTTTTGAATAAAGTGATGGAAAAGGTTGGATTGGTTGCTTGCAGGACAAAGGCCTGCTGAGACAGGATGCTCTAGTTTGTTGGATTTTGTTTGGACATTTGGAAGTAAGCTCCTGCAAGTTCATGCTGTTACTCAGGGTGATGTTATGGAGAGGAAGAATAATTGTTGTGATTTTGGAGTGGAAATTGCTATGGATACAAGTCGAAGTATAGGTCGTAATCAGATGGGTAGTTTATTTGGTCTCTTTCATAATGAATACATGATTCTGATCAGCGTGATGATGGTGCTGAGTTTAATAAACAATGGAGGCATGTTGACAGCTCTCCAAGATAAGAGTGTTTCAGCAATTCAGCTGATGAGCAAAGTTGCTATTGAAACCTACAATAGAAAAACCAAAGGATTAAATTGTGATGTGTCACAGACTTTTCTACCTTCCCGATTTCAGCAGGACTTAGAGGGTAGTACAATTGATGAGGGTAAGGTGTATAAGAAAGGTTTGTCTTTATTGAGGAAGGAATTTACAGAGGAACAGAAGCGAGATTCTGGAATGGTGGCTTTAAGAGAGATAGTTCTCACAGGAGAGGAGGTTCAGAGAGAGTCAGTAGGATATTACCTTAAGGATAAGGTGTTGATGAGGAAGTGGAGACCAGCCACTGTGCCTGCAAGTCACGTGGTGGTTTTGAAAGGTTACAAGGCTGAAATTTTAAACATGGCTTACGGTATGCCTTTAGGTGGACGTCATTGTGTGAGAAATGGGAAAAATTGGGATGAGGGGGTTCCTCTCCTCTTATTTAGTGGTGGAGATTCGATTCAGAAGGCAGTGAAGGGTAATTTGTTGGAACCTGTGTTCAGTTACAGGCCAAAAAGACCTTTGACCCTACTCAGAGAACTCTGGAAGCGATTTAGTAAGCTTTGTGTCCTTAATAAGGGAAGTTTACAAAATGGTCGAGTCAAAATAAGACACTTGTTTGCCAGAATTGCAGCTGGGAGAATTGTCGTAGAACAAAATGGAGCCGTGAAATCTGATAATGGAATGGAAAGGCATGTTTGCCCACTGAATCTAGACTCACCAAGATGTCAGAATTCCATTGTTTTGGAAAATATTACCGATAAGGTCCATCAGTTGGACCCAAAGCCGAAAAAAAAAGTAAAAGGACTAATTGGTGTTTTGAAATGGTGCACAGCTGCAGTGAATGACATCATTATGAACTTAGCCCAGCCTATGAAATGGTATCTTCACAGAGTGAACTTTGAGGAAAGTAAAAGGGTTGAACAAGGAATTAGAAACAAGAAAGAACAAAGAAAGAGAATGAATGACTGTATTGATGGAGTGGGGAAGACTAAATACCTTATTAAGATTGACTTGTTAAAAGGATACCAGGGTGTTTCTTTAACAGAGAGGGTTAAAGAGATATCAACATTTGTGACACCGTCTAGACTGTATGAATACAATGCTTTACACTTCGGGATGAAAAATCCTCCAGAAACATTTCAAAGAATAATCAATTCTGTGATTGGAGGGTTAGAAAGCACAGGAGTTCATGTCAATAATTTAGTGGTCTGGAATAACACATGGGAAGAATATATTGCAGCTGTAGAAAAATGGTTTGACAGACCTTCCAAGGCCACTCTTACGGTGAACTTCACTAAAAGTGAGTCTGGCCATGTCATAGTTACATATCTGGGTTTTGTGGTGGGCCAAGGCCAACTGGCTTCTGTACAGGCCAAGGTTCGATCTATTGCTGAAGTTCCTGTTCTGACCAGCAAGAAAGCTTGGAGAAGGGTTTGAGGAATGGTTGGGTATTATCATAAGTTACATAAGAACTTTGCTGACATCGCTCTGCCCCTAACAAAACTCCTGGGGAAGAGTGAAAGATTTGAATGGAGTGACCTTTGCCAGGAGGCAGTTGAACAGTTGAAAACTATCCTCTGTTATCATCCTGTGCTCAAAGCACCGGATTTCTCGAAAGCATTCTCGGTCGCAACAAATGCTAGTGATGAAGCTGCTGGGGCAGTACTGTTACAGAAGGGAGTGGATGACATTGAACATCCAGTAGCTTATTTCTCAAAGAAATTTAATGTGAACCGGAAAAATTATTCAACTGTTGAGAAGGAGTTATTGTCACTTATTCTGGCCTTACAACATTTTGAGGTTTATACAGGTTTCCCCCGCCATCTGAAGGTAGAGCGTTCCTATGAAACGGTTCGTAAGCCGAAATGTCGTAAGGTGAAGAAGCAATTACCATTTATTTACATGGGAAAATTTTGTGAGCGTTCGCAGACCCAAAAATAACCTACTAAATCATGCCAAATTACATAAAACCTAAAATAACAGTAACATATAGTAAAAGCAGGAATGATATGATAAATACACAGCCTATATAAAGTAGAAATACTTTTCCACAATCATTACTGAACTGTTCTCTGGAGCAAAAATCTCACGCAAGCGCTGTCGGCAGAAAATCTCACGCAAGCGCTGTTGGCAAAAACACGGCGCAAGTGCTCTCCAGTAACCTTTAAGCTATGAAGCTGCCAAATCATACTAAATAACACGTAAAAATACACAGCCTATATATAGTAGAAATAATGTATGCACAGTGTAGTATCACTTACGGGAATCGGGACAGCGCCAAGCACACTGTTGATGGTATGTTAGACTGAGTCGTTGGAGTTAAGGGTGGTGCAGTAGCCCCCCACCTTCCAGGCTGCTGAGCGATACATTGCTGCGAAGAACGCAGGGGTCCAGCGGTAGCCAGGAGACAAACAGCACATCTTTAAGAGAAAAGTCAAAACAAACATGCTAATTAATTAGGTGCCACCTGTAATTGTCGGCCCAGATCAGAGCCGATTTCTGATTGCGTCGTCTCTGATCTGGGCCGACAATTACATGTCGGCGACACCTAATTAATTAGCATGTTTATTTTGGCTTTTTTCTTAAAGATGTGCTGTGTGCCTCCCGGCTACCTTTGCATTCTCCGCGAATCGGTATCTGTCCGTGGCCTGGGGGTTGGGGTTGGGGCGGTGGGACACTGGGGTGTCATCTCGTCGCTTGTTTCCATTAGAGCAGGCAGCTCATCTTCTCCTATGACTGCTCGCCTCAATGTCGAAGGTCGAGGTTCGTCGTCTGCTGTGGCTGATGTGGAAGGCTTGCTTGACTGCTGAGCCTCGCGTATTTTTCTATCACATATTTCTTTAATAAGGACTCAAGCCATCCTGCAAATATCCCCTAAACCGGCGTACCCTTTCAAAATTAAAGTCGTACTTTATCATTACTCATTTGGTTTCGATTGTTATCCTTTTTTCTTCCAATTGCATCAGCTCTTCATCTATCAGTTCTTGGTGATGGGATGCCAAAACCTCTTCAACATCATCTTCGTCAGCTTCCACAAGCCAAACTCACTTTGTCCTTACTTCATTCACCACGATCCAAACACTTAATTATGTCTAGTTTTGCTGTAAGTGTAACACCCTTATGAGCTCTTTCAGGCTGTTCCGATATCATGGAACTCATCTTGCAAATGGCTGCTCACAGGCTCGTGTTTAAGCAATGCCGGCGAGAATCCGGGGGAGAGCAGCTGCTCGGGGCGCGCTGCCTTTTATCGTGCGCTGATTTTTTATTTTTTACGGATTTTTTTTCGTAACAGTGAAAACACCTTCTGAAAGTGAAAATAGGGTACTAATGTAGGTCTTTTGTAACAGTGAGGTTTCGTAAAGCGAACGTTCGAAAAGCGGGGGACACCTGTACTTGTCCTGCTCAAAGACCTCTCGTGATTTACAATAATCAATCGGTGTTTTTAAATAAAACAAAGGATAACAATAGGAGGTTGTTAAATTGGAGTCTAGTACTGCAGGAATTTGATTTGATAATCAAACATGTAAGAGGTACTGATAACTTCATAGCTGATTGCTTATCCCGATGTTAAGTTGGAAACTATAACCATCTTTGTTTTGTCATCTGATGTTTTTTCCCTGTATTGTTTAAAACCATGTGATGGACTTTTTAAAAAAATCGTCTTTGACAATTTTTTTTTCCCTGAGGAAGGGGAGTGTGAGGGGATCCAGGAGTGCCCCTATTAGAACTGTTTGAAGAGAGACAGAGAGAGACATTCATCATTGATAGTTTGTTTGGAAAGTAGAGAGAGACGAAAATTAACGGTTGGACTGTCACTTTAAGGCATTGGAAGTAACTTTGGATTGCTACTGAGTTGGGTTTGGAGACAGCACCCAGCAGCTCGAAGGTTGCTATGGTGACCGACAGGACATTATTGATGTTACTTTCAAGGACTTGTTGCCTGCTTGCATTTCTTTGCAGACAAAGGAGGGAGCGACTCTTTGAATGACAGGTGATGTTCAGCCTGGTGAGATAAATGGGCGGTCAGATGATACAGACCTCAGACACATGATCTGGACACTGAATGAGCATTGTTGTGACCGCAGAGAAAGTGGGTCTTTGGAGGATCGATCAGGCGGATCGATCCAAATTGCTATTCCAGCGGTGAAAAAGGGGTTGACTGGTGGGGAGTTGTCTATGTGTCCACCCTCGCCTGGGTGATAGCTCCATCACAGGAAGACCGGTCCCCAGTTAAAGTCGCAGTCGGTGACTTGTAAAGGGTTTCAGAGGACGACGAGAAGATCGACGGCATCAGCTCACCTGAAGACTCAACTCACTCTCTCTCTCTCTCTCCATCACTACTCAACTAAATACCACCAACTGAACTGAACTGAACTTTACTCAACATCGTAAGACTGTATCTTTTTTTTACCCCTAGACTTAAAGAAGCTTGGTTTTTCATATATCTATTTCCACACTTACTCATTTACTTACTTATAGAAAGAAAATCATTGCTAACCTGTTTGATTTATCTACATTGATATTTACTGTATTGCATAGTTATTAATAAATATTAGTTGTTTATAGCAATACGAGACTCCAAGGTGGTTTCTATTTCTGCTGGTTTCATTATCCCCGTCACGGGGTACGTGACATTCATCATTCCATATCTTCAACAATAACCCAAACAGGCTGACAGCAGAACAGACTGCTCTCACAAATCTGCTAAATGAAATACCTACAGCACAGTAGTAACGATGTGAACCAGGGCATTAGATTAGTCTGATCAGAATTGGAATCTAGGCAGTCATATATATGAGCAGAATGGTCCATTTTCTAATCATATAGACATCATAAGCTGCCTTAAGAAAAGCATTGCATCCTACATATGTCACCTCAGAAACGATTTATCAAGTAAGCTACAAGCTATGGGTGACAGGGTGGAGATAGTTCTCTACCAAAGGAGGTGTAAGATTCTCCTTCCCTCCGCTAGCCCGCAGATCAGCCTTGGGCAAGGTGTAGCACCTGCTTAACCACACCCACCCCCTCGCAAACCAGGGTCACGTGAATCCATAGGAGCAGCTGGTGGATAGTCATATGAGCAGGTAGCACATATTACAAGTCCTGGTTATGCAACCACTGATACCAGGCAGACGATCTCTGGAGTATTGATAAAAGCTGGGGTCACCCATCTTGTCAGGACACTGCTCAGAAGAACAGAATGGCAAAACAGTTCTATGAAAAAAAGTTGCTAAGAACAAACATGGTCAAAGGCCATGAGTCGGAGGATGAAGAGAGGGTTTAAAATTTTTACTGTAGAACTCTGTCATAACTTTTTTGAACTTAGCACGTTCTGCCTTAACTTCTGATGAAAAATCTTGAACAATACGTATCTTTTGATCTTGGTAGTCAATCATACCTTTTCCAAGGGCAGCACGAATCAGACGATCCTTCATTTGAAATTATGGAAACATATTATGACTGATCTTGGTTCAGATTTTGAAGCTCCATAGATAGGTAACCTGTGAGCACAGTCAATCAAAAGCCGAGACTTCATAGTATCAGGGAATAATTCCATCAAAAGATTTGCAAAGAATTCTTTGGGATTATCTCCTTCCGCTTGTTCTTTAAATCCCAAGATTCGTAAGTTGTTCCTCCTGCTTCTGTTTTCCAAATCAATAATCTTCTGTCTCATCATTTCATTGGTCTTAAATTGTTTTTCATATAGCTTTTGCATATCATCCATTCTCCCGTCCAGTAAAGTAATAACATCTACATGTTCCTTTATCTTCTTATCATGTTCGGTTAGAATTGCTTGAATATCTTCTAGTTTCGTACCTATTTGTTTAATTTCAGCGCTGATTTCTTTTCTAAACTGTTGAAACTCCCCAGTAAGCTTTTGAATTGAACTTGTAATAGCTTCCAAAGCTGCTTTAGTAGTCATATTAAAATAATATCCCGTCTAAGAATAGTATTTCAAAAGGTTGGAAAGAGAGGTAAATAAGTTAGGAGCAGCAGTAAAAAGCTGTTACTCCCTCAGTGGCCAGCAGGCAGTCTCCTAAATTGTAATAATCTCCATAAAGTCACCCCAGAGCCTCCTTCGCTTGAGGGAAAACAGACCTAGCCTCCCCCACCCCTGTTTTCTCGTTATAACCAAACCCTCCAGTCCTGGAAAAACCTTTGTGCATCTTACCTGAACTTTCTTGAGATTAGTCTCTTCCTCATATGTGATTATCAGAACTGTACACAATAATCCTAGTTCAAAGTGCAAAGTAAATTTTATTTTCAAAGTACACATATGTCACCATATACAACTCTTGAGATTTATTTCCTTGCGGGCATACTCAATATATCTATCAAAAAATAACATAACAGAATCAGTGAAAGACTGCCCATCTTGGGCGTTCATCCAGAGTGCAGAAGACAACAAACTGTGCAAGTGAAAAAAGAGGAAACAATACTAATAAATAAATAAGCAATAAATATCGAGAACATGAGATGTGGAACCTTTAGGTTGTGGGAAGATTTCAATGATGGGGCAGTGACTTTGAGTGAAATTATCCCCTTTGATTCAATAGCCTGATGTTTGAGGGGTAGTAACTGTTCCTGGACATGGTGGTGTGAATCATGAGGCTCCTGTACCTTCTTCCTGATGGCAGCAGTGAGAAGAGAGCATGACCTAGGTGGTGGGGGTCCCTGAAGATGGATGCTGTTTCCTAGCGACATCGTTTCATGTAGATGTGCTCAATGGTGGGGAGGGCTTTACCCCTGCTGGACTGAGCCGCATCCATTAATTAATGGAGATGCAGCTTGTCAGGATGCTCTCAATATTCCCCTGTTATGGATGAAATTACCACTGACTGCATCATATGAATGCCAAGATATTACTCTGCAAATCTGATCTGTGAAATGGTATCATACTCGTAGTCTTACAATCAAATGGGTTAGGAGTGAACCCTGAGTACTGGTCCAGTAATTTACCCACTGCAGAAGCATACTAAATGCAATCAAAAAAAGATAAGCCTTTAGCCTTCCGTCCAACAGAGAATACTTTCAAAGATACAGCCACTCTCGTCAAAAAGGATTCAGAAGCGTGGAGGACAGTGATTGCTTTTTCTCTGACACAATATAGTTTTATACAGAGCCAGAATATTAGGATATGTCAGATATATTTGGGTACTAGAATCCCATTAAATAATTAGTGCAAACCAGTACCTTTTTGCTTATATGATATGCCAACTTTTATCATTTTTGGTTTTTGTCTGCGAAGTCTTTTTTTAATGCTGAGCTTTTAATTTATTTCTTTGCACTGGATGTGTATAAGTATGAGGTATGTAATGTTATAAATGTGTTTATATTTATCAATTTTTGAGAGATTATGTCAATAATTTTGCAATAGGTGAAGCTGACTTATAATCAAGGTTGAAATTTGTGGAAATCTGAAGGTTGAGCTTATGCCACTGATTTCAAGTTTAGAAAGGCGATTCTGAATGTGCAAACTACTGAACTTGCTCTCTGAAGGAATTTGATAAAATCAATGTGGCTAATCACATATAATAAATAACATGGGCACACTGGAGTTATTTCTGAATTATTAAAAAAGTGAAACCTATATTCAATGGTCTCTTACCAAACTGCTGATGATAGAAAGCTTAATGTGCGATCAAGATATACCCTGTTCACATTATCAAAACAGCCATTTATTTGAAAATAAAAGGTTCTGGGATTAGGAATAAAAGATTGATAAATGTATTCTGTTGCAATACTGGTTTATACTGTTACTTCTCCAAATTAATCCTCAGAAATGTTTACATTTTTTCTTTTTGTATTATAAGATCAAACTACAAAATCCAAAGATATTGAAGTAATCCCACAGGCGAAGACATCACAGCATTTTCTGAATAGAGATGATGTAAAAACGTTCCTACCACCTGGTTTCCTTTCACCTTCCCCTCCCCCACCTTTTTATTCTGGTGTCTTCCTCACCATTCCAGTCCCAAAGAAGTGTCTTGGCCCAAAACGTCAACTGTTTATTCATGTCCAGAGATGCTGCCTGACCTGCTGAGTTTCTCCAGCACTTTATGTTTGACACCTTAAATATATACTTCTATTGATAAAACTACTCCAGGTTTAATCTGTTATTTTAAATCACGAATAAAATATATGTCACAGGAGCAGGAGAATGCAAGTCAACCACTCTTAACTGCTTTGTCAGTTAATAAGAACATGACTGATCCCTTTGTAATTCCTAAAACAACCCTTCTGGGTATCAATAGAGTGAATATTGCAACAGAGTATTTATATCCTTTGACTCAAATGGAATCCTGCCCTCTATCAGTCAAATTAATATCAAGAAGTTATTTTTCTCTATTTATTGAGATCCAGCGCGCAAGAGGCCCTTCTGGCCCTTTGTGTCATAAGGTGCGGCGCTGGGTGCGGACCCAAATGCAAGAAACAGACACTAAAGTACTAGGAACTGGACGGGATTAGAGACTAGAGTTAGGGACGCGACTGGATGCAGACTAGGAGCTGGGACAAGAACACAGACTTGGGCTAGGACATTGGCTGGGAAAGCGGGACCAGGACTAGGAACTGGGAACCAGGAGCCTAGGCTTTGACCCCGAGCCAGAGACTGGACAAGGGCCCAGAACCTGGGTCTTGACTCGGGCTCGGACCCCGGAACTAAGCGAGGACATGACGTTGCTACAGGACGTGATGAGGCTTGGATTCCCTGAGGTGAGGACGTGACGAGGCTTGGGTTCCTAGAGGTGAGGACGTGACGAGGCTTGGGTTCCTCGAGGTGAGGACATGTTGAGGCTTGGGTTCCTCGAGGTGAGGACGTGACGAGGCTTGGGTTCCTCGAGCGAGGACGTGACGAGGCTTGGGTTCGTCGAGGTGAGGACATGTTGAGGCTTGGGTTCCTCGAGGTGAGGACGTGACGAGGCTTGGATTCCCTGAGGTGAGGACGTGACGAGTCTTGGGTTCCTCGAGGTGAGGACGTGTTGAGGCTTGGGTTCGGACTCTGGGCCAGAGAATGGACAAGGACCCAGAACCTGGGTCTTGACTCGGGCTTAGACTCTGGAACTAGGCGAAGACATGCCGTGGTCTTTGGAGACAGGAGTAGACCAGGCAGCTCCTGTACAGGACAAGGCGCCACATGGACAGGACAAGGCACATGGACAGGATGAGAACACGAAGCCTTGACTTGGTACTCAGGAACCACCAAGCCTCGGACTTGGGACGACAGGAACCTCAGAATCTTGGACTTGGGATGACAGGGATGCAGAACACAGAGCCTTGGTCTTAGGGAAGACAGGAACACAGAGCTTTGGTCGAGAGCACAGCAACACAGAGTCTTGGACTTCAGAGACAGGAACATGGAACACAGAGCCAGGACCCCTCCTTGGGAACAGGACGTAGGGCCGGGACTCATACACAGAATGCTGAACACGATGAGATGATTCCCAACACTAGGTAGCGGCAAATGGCCGGACCTATCTTGTGAAGGCATGGACACAGAGTCAGTTCAAAACAACGATAGACAGTTCCTTATCTTGCTCCGACAGTTGAACTTGACAGCAGTGTGGGCAAAGGTTACAGGTGAGGTAAGGCGAGGCGTCAGACACTGGCTTCAGGGCAAGGCTTTACCTTTCTTTATTGTCACCAAACAATTGATACTAGAGCGTACAATCATCATAGTGATATTTGATATCGCACTTTGCGCTCCCTGGAGTACAAATCGATAGTAAATAGTAAAAATTTTAATTGTAAATCATAAATAGAAAATGGAAAAGGGAAAGTAAGGTAGTGGAAAAAACCAAGAGGCAGGTCCGAATATTTGGAGGGTACGGCCCAGACCCGGGTCAGGATCCGTTCAGCAGTCTTATCACCGTTGGAAAGAAGCTGTTCCCAAATCTGGCCGTATGAGCCTTCAGGCTCCTGAGCCTTCTCCCGGAGGAAAGAGGGATAAAAAGTGTGTTGGCTGGGTGGGTCGTGTCCTTGATTATCCCGGCAGCACTGCCCCGACAGCGTGCGGTGTAAAGTGACTCCAAGGACAGAAGATTGGTTCGTGTGATGTGCTGCGCCATGTTCACCATCTTCTGCAGCTTCTTCCGGTCTTGGACAGGACAACTTCCATACCAGGTTGTGATGCACCCTAGAAGAATGCTTTCTACGGTGCATCTATAAAAATTAGTGAGGGTTTTAGGGGACGGGCCAAATTTCTTTAGCTTTCTCAGGGAGTAAAGGCGCTGGTGGGCCTTCTTGGCAGTGAACTCTGCGTGGTTGGACCAAATCAGGTCATTTGTGATATTGACCCCGAGGAACTTAAAGCTTTTGACCCGTTTCACTTGTGCACCATTGATGTAAATGGGGTCGTGCGGTCTGCTACTCCTTCTGAAGTCAACAACCAATTCCTTCGTCTTGCTGACGTTGAGGGATAGGTTATTGTCTTCGCACCATGCCACCAGGTTCTTAATTTCCTCTCTGTACTCAAACTCATCATTACCCGAGATACGGCCTACAATTGTGGTGTCATCTGCAAACTTATATACTGAGTTTGATGGAAACTTGGCTGAGTAGTGGGTGTACAGTGAGTACAGCAGGGGGCTGAGTACACAGTCTTGTGGGGCACCTGTGTTCAGCGTGATTGTAGAAGAGAGCTTGTCCCCTATTTTTACAGCCTGGGTCCTGTCTGTGAGGAAGTTGAATACCCAGCTGCAGATCTGAGTGCTAAGGCCCAGGTTCTGGAGCTTAGGAATCAGTTTATTTGGAATGATGGTATTAAAGGCAGAGCTGTAGTCAATGAAAAGGAGCCTTACGTATGTGTCTTTACTCTCCAGGTGTTCTAAGGAGGAATGTAGGGCCAGAGAGATGGCATCTGCCGTTGACCTGTTGCTCCAGTAGGCGAATTGCAAAGCATCGAGGATGACCGGTAGGCTGTGGTTGATGTGTGCCATAACCAATCGCTCAAAGCACTTCATAGCAATTGATGTCAGAGCTACAGGCCGATAGTCAGGAGGAAGGGGCAGAAAAGAGATTCAGACAGGGGGTTTATACAGGAACAATCCAGCAGCCAAGCCCTAGTCTCTTGAGATATTTATGTGTCTGCCCAAACAAGAATCATGTGCCTTAAATAGAATACCCAACAGAACAATGGGAAACGGATCGAAGGACCGGACCGTGGACTGGAATGCGGAGTTCTCGGACCGGACCATGACACTTAGAGCCGCACTGCCCAGCAACCACCGATTCAATGCTAGCCCAATCACGGAACAATTTACAATGACTAATTAACCTACCAACCAATACGTCTTTGCACTGTGGGAGGAAACTGGAACACCCGGAGGAAACTCATGCCGTCACAGTGAGGGGAATGTACAAACTGCAGATAGAAAGGGTGCAGAGGAGATTTACAAGGATGTTGCCTGGATTGGGGAGCATGCCGTATGAGAATCGGTTGAGTGAACTAGGCCCTTTTTCATTGGTGCAACGGAGGATGAGAGGTGACCTGATAGAGCTGTATAAGACGATGAGAGGCATCGATCATGCGGATAGTCAGAGGCTTTTTCCCAGGGCTGAAGCAGTTTTAAGGTGCTTGGAAGTAGGTACAGAGGAGATGTCAGGGGTAAATTTTTTACGCAGAGAGTGGTGAGTGCATGGAATGGGCTGCCAGCAAAGGTGATGGAGGCAGATATGATAGGGTCTTTTAAGAGACTCCTGGACAGGTACATGGAGCTCAGCTAGGTAATTTCTAAGGTAAGGACATGTTCGGCACAGCTTTGTGGGCTGAAGGGCCTGTATTGTGCTGTAGAAATTCTATGTTTCTAATCTATGGACTTACTGTTAAAGACTCTTCATCACAGGTTCTCAATATTTATTGCCTATTTATTTACATTTGCACTTGCAGAGTTTGTTGTCTTCTGCACTCCAGTTGATCTTTCATTGATCCTGTTCTAGTTACTGTTCTATAGATTTGCTGAGTATGCCCGCGGGAAAATGAATCTCAGGGTTGTATGTCGTAACATATGTGCATTTTGATAGTAATATTTACTTTAAACATTGACCTTTAAGTGTTATAGTATAACAACTCATGAAAAAAATTACAAGATTTGCAGCCCTGTGACAAGACAGTCAGCAACTCTGTACACTGCTCGGGTGCTGTGATTGAGTCATAGAACTTCAGAATTTAGGTTGTATTTAGGATTGCCTGCGTAGCATGGGTGAGTGACATTGACCGGGATTTAACAGCACATTGCTTCCAGGAAGCCTCGAGCACATTTTGAATCCTTTCCTTTATCCACCCGGAGAAGCTCTTCACATGACGGAATTTGGAGGAGAATGTCTGCTTAGGAGTCCAGTGTATCTGACTTGGTGATAAGCTGTGGACCTCAGTACCAGGGATGGCAATGCGAAAGCGGACACGAAATTTCGGTTCGCACATTCTTCGTTTGAAGTCTGAGATTTTCACTCTGGATTAGCTTGAGCGAAAACGGGAGCGAGTCGCGAGTACTTTTCACTTTGGAGTAGTGATGATGAAATCTGGGCGAGCCCAAGATGTAGGGTTCTTCTCCTGGTGCAGAGGAAAGGGCCGAAAGGGGAGGGAGTGGTGAGGAATCTCCTCAATTCTTGTAGTATTTAATATAAAACAGGAGAGCGCCATGCGACTGACAACAGCACCAGACCAATATGGAAATTATTAACCATGAATGTAAAGAATGAAAAGACGTGGAACGCTTTATTCTTGTGAATATTTTATTATGAATAGTTAATTTTGCTTTAGAGTTTCTGTGCGAGAGCGGAAACGGGCTGCGAGGATGATCCCTGCGAGAACATATGTAATTGAGAAGAGGAGATCTTGTTGCGTCGTGTTTCACTTGGGCCAATAAAAAGTGAAGTTTAAGCGGAACTCCCATTGTGGGAGGGGAAAGAGATAGGGTGGGGCCTCTGAACTTTTAGCTTCGGAGATTTCGGAGTCGACTTTGCAGTATCCGTTGTGTGAGTCTGTGGGACAGGTGAGTAGCAGGTAAGATCAGGTTCGTTTGGTACCGGGATACTAATGAAATTGCAACTAATGAAATGAAGTAAGGATACAGGATCAGGCGGTGTGTTGTAGCAGCTGATGTGGGAGCTGATGAGACCATTGCGATTCGTGATGACCACATCTGCAACAAGTTTGGGTAAATTTATTATCAAAGTACATATCGTCACCATATGCAATTCTGAGCTCCTCTCTGTATCGCACACATAATCCTGTATATTTCAATTAGGTCACCTCACAGCCTCCTATGCATCGATAAAACGTGCCCAACCTGGGTCGAGGTTTTTCTGTTCATCAACCCTGTCTAGTGCCTGACCACTTATTGTACATGTCAAACCATTATTTGACTTTTTAAACAACGTCATGTTGAAGTTATCAGCGTTAGGTTCTACGTGCCTGGCTCTAGAAGACTTGAGTGGTAGGGAAAGATTAAGTAGGTTAGAGATTTATTCCTTGTAATGTACAAGGTAGAGGGGAGATTTGATAGAGGCACATAAAACTATGAGGGGTATCGATAGGGTAAATGCAAGCAGGTTTTTTCCATTGAGGTTGGGTGGGACTACAATCAGAGGTCATGGGTTAAGGTTGAAAGATGAAAAGTTTAAGGGGAACATGAGGGGAAACTTCTTTGTTGAGATGGTTGTGAGAGTGTGGAACAAGCCGCCAGCACAACTGGTGCGTGCGAGCTGGATTTCAGTGTTTATGATGGTGGGGGTATGGCG
The DNA here is from genome assembly GCF_030028105.1 of Mobula birostris. NCBI lineage: Eukaryota > Metazoa > Chordata > Chondrichthyes > Myliobatiformes > Myliobatidae > Mobula > Mobula birostris. The sequence goes on from NC_092375.1 coordinate 186,159,172, forward strand.
GGCTATGGTCTGGGTTCAGGTCAATGGGGGTAGGCAGTTTAAATGGTTTCGGCATGGACTGGACGGATCGAAGGGCCGCTTTCTTACCTGTACTTTTCTGTGACTAAAGAATAAGCCAATTAAGCTTTTGTAGCTTTTGGTGTGCTAAAGACGATGAAACATCACATTTCACAATATTGTTTCCATCGGTCAGACACCTGTGCTTCATTCGCAAAAGTCTCTCGATCAGGCAAGACACTTCTTAGTTTGAGAATTCATCACCATATCTGTATTTCCCTTACAGTAGCATCTAATCTTACCAATAAACTACATCAAATTTTCTGGACTCTTGTGTTCCCAAGTGCACTTGTTGAACCTCAGAATTAGTTTTCAATGACTTCACACAATTGAAATAGTTTCTGAAATGCTGCATGTTTTTCTCTAGTTTCAGAAATGCTTGGCTATCTGATTCTATGGCTGGTACTTTGCTTCCTGTACTGGCGGTACAGAGACAGGAAACAGACAACAAATATATTTGACAAGCATGTGTACATCACAGGCTGTGACTCTGGTTTTGGAAATCTTCTGGCCCAGCATCTGGACCAGCAGGGATTCCATGTTCTGGCTGCCTGTTTTACTGAGAAGGGTGCTGAAGAACTGAAGAGCAGGACATCATCGAGACTCAAAACAATTCAACTTGATGTTACCAAGTCTGAGAGCATTGGGAAGGCAGCAGAATTTGTAAAATCAGAGGTAAAGGGAAAAGGTAATTTAAATTTAAACCTTCATCTTTGCCAAATAGAAATTGTCAATTCTTAGATCAGGGGTCGGCAACCTTTTTGCCTCTATGGGCTGGATCACGTATTAATGAGCGGACAGTGGGCCAGATAAATGCCATTTTAAAAAAAACTTGAAATTTTGGAATTATCCATTTAAATACATCTAGTTATGTTTTTCCTCAAATTAGTGAATAACACATGCTATAAAACCATTTGTGCTTAACCAAGGTTGCTAATCAGTAATCACAGAACTCAGTTTAGTTTTTTTGTCCCACCATTGCTGGTGCCCCATCAGTTGTGATGCCAATTAGTTTCGACATATTAAGTTTCATTTCTGACATCATTTTCAGCAAAGCTTCAAAAATGTCTGCTCCAGTAACCTTATCCTTCATAGGAATTAATTGAATAAACCCCTCAAAAATTTGAAAAGTTGAGGTCAGTCCTCGCACAAACACCACAAGTTGAGCTGCATCTCTCAAGTCTGTACTCTCATCAAGCGCAATTGAAAAAAAAATGCAATTCTTTGCAGGCATCCCTTAAACAACTTTTAACATCTGCTGACATTTCTAAAACTCGCCGGGTGATCATTCTTGCTGACAGGCTGATAGCTGCAAATAAAGATTTATTTTCAGGACAAACAATAGCCACCACTGCCAGTAAACATTCTTTGACAAACTCTCCATTTGTAAAAGGCTTCATCTTTTCTGCAATACGTTTTGAGACCTTGTAGCCGGCACGGGTATCTCCTTCATTTTCACTGCTCTTTCAGCACTCTTCCTGCGTTTTGCATTCATTGCCGTTGGAATTTTTTTGATTGTATTTCGAAACGCGAGTTATTCAACAAGTATCGTAGCACATGTAAATATCTGGATATTTAGCGTGGTTTTTTTGTTAAAACACAGTGACGTTGTTTCTGTTTACAAATTTGAATGATCCCATCTGAAAACCTGTGCATGCACGCACAGTATCTAATACATATTAATAAGGTAGTCTGCCTTCCCGTCATTCGTATATACCAGTGTTTGGTCTGGAACAAAAGGGAACCTGGGTCCAGTGTAAGAGGACGTCATGCATGTCCATCAGTTGGTTGTGTGAAACACTCAGAATAAGGAAAAACTGCTCGCGGGCCGGATAAGCATAGTATCTCAATATTTACTTGCGGGCCAGTCAAAATACCTTTGTGGGCCAGACCTGGCCCGCCGGCCGTAGGTTGCTACCCCTGTCTTAGATCATATTGCTTAATGTGAACTGTCCCTGTTTCTCAAATAAAGAGGGTCTAATCTGTTCTGTCGTGGGTTACTAAGAACAAACCATATTCTGGAAGAATTAAAACTAGAACGTTTATTTACAACAGCAAACAGCAAGTACATCTTTAACATACAGTTTCTAGATCATTCTCTCATTTTCGCGCATGTTCATAACTCTGTCCAATCACGTTCTTACACGTGACACGTGATATCACCACATCTTCCTTTCCTTAAAAAGAAAAACAATTAGCAATATTAAACAAACAGAAGCATCATTTAACATGTCTCTATCAGTCTCCCTGGGGGTTTAAGAACATAAGTAGACCTTCTAAGTGGTTCACACAGTACTTGTGTTTCGTTGTTATTTCCTTGTTTCGTCCGGTCTGCACCAGTTAACTGAAACTCTGAAGTTGGCTCTTTCTTAAAGTCTTTGAGAAGAAATCGCAATTCATCCATTAACTGTGTAATCTCTTTTTTATGCTGAGACTTCATCATTTCAATAAAACTTCTCAATTCCTTCACTTGTGCTTTCACTTCTTCAGTTGGATCCTGATTCTTGTCACTCTTTGGCTTCAGATCCGTATTGTACTGTACTGGCAAGTCTGGCTTCTGTCCACTGTACTCTGACTCTGTATCACTGTCCAGGACTAAGACTCTTTTTACCAAATTCAGTACATTTTTTGGCTCTACCACAAATGAAAGTATGTGCTCAATATTTTTGTGTGATACTTTTTCTGCACATGTTCCTTTAACTGGAATGTCTGCACCTGAATACCCAGTCACTTTTATATTTGTCTGATGTAACTTTGGTCTTGGCTTTAATGCATTAAACTCAGATTCTGCAAGAACATTTACTTGTACTCCAGTATCTAATTTAAACAGAATAATATTTCGGTTCACTTGCAATGGAAAAGTCCACTCATTCTTACTTGTTTGTTTTCACAAAGCACATCTATATAAAACTACTCACATTTATTTTCAAGCACAGCATTTACGTGTTTTATTTCCTTTTTACTTCTGCAACAGCATTAAAAATGATTACTCTTACCACAGTTGTTGCACATTTTCCAATAGGCTGGACACTTTTTAGGTCAGTGCTCCCGCCCACAGCGATCACAAAGTTTTTTCCTTTCAGATGACGTCTTGTTCTCTGTCGGTTTCGTTGCCGTTTTATTATTTTTTCTAATACGTTTGTGAGCAACGTTAAGGTTGCAATTCTCAATAAAAAGGTCTTTAGCCTGTGACGTCACCGACTCAGAAGCTTTGCAGAGTGCCACAGCTTTTTCCAAATTCAAATCTAGTTCTAATAGTCTTTCTCTCAGACCATTATCCAGAATGCCGCAAACAGTTCTGTCTTTAATGAGAGAGTCTGTAAACTCTGCAAACTTGCATCTTTTACTGTGGTTTCTCAACTCCCCAACAAATTGATCAATCGTTTGACCAGGTCTCTGCCGACATTAGAAAAAATTGTAGCAGTCATACGTCACATCACACTTCGGTATACAAAATGCTTCAAATTTGTCGATTAACACTTTTAGATTCAAATTATCTACATTTTCTCATCCCCTATTACATGGAGTAGGATCGCTGCTTTCATTTTTTCTGTTTTATTTTATGCTCCGATCACCGATAAATAAATTTCAAAATGCTGTTTAAGTCTTTTCCAATTTTCAGCTACCTTTCCAGTCAGCTGAAGCATTGATGTGGGTTGCAGAACTTCCATTTTTAAAGCTGTTAGCAAACAACGAAAAAGTTTGTGCTCTTTTTGTTCGATTATCTTCACTTCTGCCATGTTAGCGAAAGGAATTATTCTTCCAGACTGACTTCTGACACCATGTTGTGTTCTTTACACGTATCGTGGGTTACTAAGAACAAACCATATTCTGGAAGAATTAAAGCTAGAAATTTTATTTACAACAGCAAGTACGTCTTTAACATACAGTTTCTAGATCATTCTCTCATTTCTACGCATGCTCATAACTCTGTCCAATCATGTTCATACACATGACACGTGATATCACCATATGTTTAAAAAATGTAAAGCAGTAAATGCGTTTTGAAAATCTTCAGTAATCAAATCAGTTTTAATATCACTGGCTTTTGTTGATAAATTTGTCAATTTTCTGGCAGCAGTACAGTGCAACACCAAATAGAGAAGATAAAAAAGTGTTAAGGTGTTCTACAAAACAAAATGCACAAAATGCTGGAGGAACTCAGCAGGCCAAGCAGCATCTATGGAAATGAATAAACAGTTGGCATTTTGCCCCCAGATTCTTCTTCAGGACTGGAAAGGAAGGGGAGAATTCAGAGTAAGAAGATAGAAGGAAGGAAGACGTGCAAGGTGGCCGATGATAATTGAAACTGGGAGAGTGGGAGGGAGTGGGAAGTTGATTGGTAAAAGAGATAAAGGGTAGCCATCACATTTGCTTCAGAACTGAAAAGGCATACAGTAATACTCCATATTTGTAAATTCTCTATTTGAAGGGGCTTTTATATATAAATATAATATACACATAAGCATAGAGCCAGGGTGTATAAGACTTTTGCACAGTACTGTATTTCTCAACATGGAGCAGGGAGCAAGTATGTAAATCTGGCAAGAGCAAATAGGAATGGCGACAGTGGGGCGCCGAGGGAGGGGAGTGGGTCAGACAACAGAGAAATTATGCTGGGGTAGAGGTGGTCTGGGTGCAGACATATTCCACCCTGAGACATGAGACAAGGTCATTTGATTCCAAACAGTTTGCTTATTGATCATTACAGACTCTTTTTGGTGCTCATCTACGCTTGTCCATTAGTACCTCCCAAACACAGCCAGCACGCTTATAGGAACACCATTGACTGGAAATCACACACATTCTGCCTTGGAAATATGTTGCCACTTGCACATCATTGAATCTAAACCCTACAACTTGCAACCAACATACATATCTTCATCCGATATACAACAGTTCAAGCAGATGGTCCTCCATATCTTTATGAAGGGGTGATCAATTTGGAAGGCAAATGCTAGCCTTTCAAGTGAAACTCATGTGTCATAATAGCAACAAAAAAAGAAAAGTCACCTTAAAAGGCTTGGGACAGGCATGTTCATGGAATTAATCCTGTGTGTAAAATTCAACATGAATTCCATAAGACATAGGAGCAGAATTTGGCCATGTAGCCCACTGGGTCTGCTCTGTTATTCCATCAATGCTGATCCATTTCCCTCTCAGCCCCAACCTCCTGCCTTCTCCCCATAACCTTTCATGCCCTGACTAATCAAGAATGCATCAACCTTTGCCTTAACTATGTCCAACCACTTGGCCTTCACAGCTGCCCATGACAATGAATTCCACGGATTCACCACTCTCTGGCTAAAGAAATTCCTCCACACCTTCATCCTAAATGTATAGCGCTCTATTCTGAGGCTGTGCCTTCTGGCCCTAGGCTCCCCCACCATTGGACGAATTGAAGGTGTTGCATTTTAGAAGGTCAAACGCAAGAGGAAAGTAAATGGTAGGAGCATCAAGGACACAGGCTTTCAGTTGGATTTTGCGGTGCAGCTGCATAACTCCCTAAAAGTGGCAACATGGGTGGATGAGGTGGTAAAGATAGCAGAAGGGCATTGAGTGTACAAATTGGGAGTTCATGTTGAAGCATGTAAAACAGTAGTTGGGTCACATTTGGAGTATTAAGTGCAGCAACTATATTTCATTAGGAGGTCAAGGAGAATTTTATGTCACCCAGAACACTCACAAATGTACCATGGAAAGCATTCTAACTGGTTCCATCACTGTCTGGTATTGAGGTGGTGGTGGGGGGGGGAAGCGGTCTACTGCACAGGATTGAAACAAGCTGCAAAGAGTTGTGAACTTAGTCAACTCCATCATGGCACTAGACTCCGTAGTACCCAGGACACCTTCAGAGAGCATCCATCATTAAGGACTCCCACCACCCAGGTTATGCTTCATTCTCGTTCCTACCATAAGGGAGGACGTACAGAAGCCTGAAGGCACACAATCAATGATTCAGGAGCATGCAAATGTACAGATATTACTACTGCCAATTCCATGCCTTTCCAACCCTCTCTGCAACTGAAAACCAATTTATTTTCTCATTGACCTACTTCTGATGAAGGGTCTTTGATCTGAAGCATTAACTCTGTTACAGTTTGCACAGATGTTTTCATAAGACCATAAAGAATAGGAGCAGAATTAGGCCATTCATCCTATTGAGTCGAAGGGGATGTCATGTTATCCTCCTGTGCTCTGCCTCCAAAGGCAGGAGATCCACGGTGGTGTAGTGTTTAGCACAGCACTTTACAATACAGTTGACCCTGGTTCAGTTCCCGCCTCTGCTTGTAAGAGTTTCTACGTACTGGCCGTGTACATGTGGGTTTCTTCTGGGTGACTCCATTTCCTCTCACGGTCCAAAGAAGTACTGGTTGGTAGGTGAACTGGTCATTGTAAATTGTCCTGTGATTAGGCTAGAGTTAAATCGGGGGAGTTCTGAGTGGTGTGGGTTTAAGGGGCGCAAAGGACTGTTCACACTGTATCTCAATAAATGAATCCTTTGTTAGACATGGTTTCCATGCTCTTAAGAGTATTGCTGGCATTTCATGTAGGTTGATTGAATTCCGTGTTGTCTTTGGAATGACTGTTCTGATTTGATTTCTGGTTGGTTAGGACACATCAGGAACAGTACATTTTGGCTCAGGTAAGTGGGTACCACAATTAAGTCAAAGTTTCATGGAAATAGTTTAAAAGGTATACAAAGAAAGAGACAAACCATCAGTTAACTGACTCTAATTAGGAACAGCTCAGCAACAGTCTCCTGTCCCAATTAAATATCATGATGTTCCAAATAAAGGGCATCCTGGCTGTTTTCTCGATTTTCTGTTTTTATTCTTTGTGTCAAATAGGAGACTGATTAACCGATGGCTCAATTAATTGGAATCCACTGCCGTGATTAAATTTATTTCTTAGACTTTTGTATTGAATTGACGTTATTTCTTACATCCTTCATATACATGAGTAAAGATCTTTGTTATGTCTCCGTCTAAATGTGCAATTTATGGTAATTTATAATAAATAGTATATACAACAGGACAATCAGTGTAACATAGAAATAGGATTGTATCAGCATGAATTAATTCATCTGATTGCCTGGTGGAAGGAGCTGTCCCGGAGCCTGTTGGTCCTGGCTTTTATGCTACGGTACCGCTTCCCGGATGGTAGCAGCTGGAACCGTTTGTGAGTTGGGGTGACTCGGGTCCCCAGTGATCCTTCAGGCCCTCTTAACACACCTGTCTTTCTGATTCTGGAGGGTGGAGGTACTGTTATGTCCACCCCCTCCCACCCCACCCATTTAGTTTGCTGTTTTATTTCTAGCGACGAGCTCTCAATGCCTAATTGTAAGTTTGCAGCTGTTGTTGATTACTTTTATTTGTGTTGTTAGCAACGAACCGTCATCATCAGATTGACCATTCTGAAGCAGGAAGCACTTTGTTCGGAGTCAAAGGAGTTTTGATATATATTTGAATCCGTCTTTTGTGAGAATGCCTAAAATACTGTCTTTTCACTCAGCTGCTTGCATACTGTGATATATTGGTGATCATTAAAACAGTCTTCAAACTATAACTACACTGAGAATGGAGTCTACCTATCTGCCTAGCTTAAGGAAATGGGGAAAGCTCTTGAGTGAAGGCAGAAAAGGTGTCCCTGCATCTAGTGCGAGTCAGTTCCATTAAATTCCTGGCATCCTTTTGATCTGTGGCACTTGCAGTCTTTTGAGCGAGTGTAGTGGGTTTGGTTAATTAGACCCAAACAATCTGTGTTTCCAGGAGATGTGCTAACAAGCATACAAGAACAATAAAGTAATTTAAGCCTATTTATTTTCATAAAATAGAAAGCACAAATAAAGCACACAAAATACAAAGATTTCAGAGCTCACGATTCTTAGATACTACTTGTTGCTGTGTCAGGGGGAGCTCCGAATTTCGACTCACTCATGAAACCACCCCTGGGTCCAAGCTCTGATTGTGACTTCCAGACAGTGCAAAGTACAAAAAAGCAGTGAAAGGCACCCCAGTAAATACAAGTGTGATAAGCATAGAGAGACCCAGAAACAGTCAAACTCTTTGATCTTTTGTTCTAATGCCTGTTTTTTATTCAAACAATATGTGTTCATTAACACAGTGTTCAACTGATCCTTCTAAATCAATTATAATAGGCATCCGTTAGTCTCGTGAGACCATGGATTTGCGCCTTGGAAGGTTTCCGGGGCGCAGGCCTGGGCAAGGTTGTCTGCAAGACCGGCAGTTCCCCATGCTGCTAGTCTCCCCACTCCACGCCACAGATATTGTCCAAGGGAAGGGCACT